>NC_077242.1:66255096-66437596 GCF_947179165.1 Solanum dulcamara
CATATTACACTTGGAGTAACAAACAATCTGTAATGGATAGGGTGTGTAGTAGAATTGATAGGGCTTTGGGAAATTATGAATGGATGATGAAGTGGGGACACTTGACATTAGAGTATGATCTGCAATACATTTCAGATCATTCTCTTATGATATTACCAGTGCATAGTAGATAACAACAAGTGAAGGTACTATTTAGATTCTTTAATGCTTGGGATGATCACAAAGGTTTTAACTACATTGTGTAGAAGATTTGGCACTCAAGATCACTAACAGTGAGCATGAAGGAAGTATGGAATAAATTGAAGTCTTTGAAACCTAGGCTCAAAATGCTGAATACTGAAGCCTATAATCCTATTACACAAAAAATGGAGCAAGCTAGAAGTGAGCTAGCAGCTATTCAACAACAAATTAGAACTCAGTGGAGTGAATATTTGCAAAGCCAGGAGAAAACTATTATGCAGGAGTTGGAGAAGTGGTGTCACGCCCCGGGAGGGTACCCTAGACGTGGCCGGCACTCAAAAGTCATTTTTGGCTTTCAAGTGAACCACCTAGTCCAATCACACTTTCATTCACTCACATTCTATCAATGGAAGACTCAATCATAAGGATACTATTCATAAATTTAGGGCCAAAGGCCAAACAAATATCCAATCAATAACTAACTAGAATAAAACTAGTCAAACGAACAATTTAACATTTCCACACTCTAGTCTATGAAGCCTCTATCAACAATCTAGGAGGTGTCAATGACAAGTTTATGGCTACCAATAATCAAAATAAAGGAAACAAAAAAAAGCTATAAAGAAAATTTCGGTATCCTCCAGAAACTGGAAGGACTCACCAACTAGCTGGAAGTGAATAGATCTTCAACGGTGCATCGGTTGATGATCTCTAGTACCTGTCTCTGTATCATGAAATGATGCAGACCAAATGGCGTCAGTACATGGAATGTACGAGTATGTAAAATGGTCGAATGAAACAAACATCAGGGAAGAATCAATCAACTCAAAATCTCAACTCAAGAGAAAGAACAACTCGATCAAGTGTCCTAAGTCTAAACAAGAATATGGTTTAGACGGGACCAATCACATACAATTTAACCTAATCTAACTCAAATTACTATCAAGACATATATGAGAGTTTCTCTTATCCGACAACCATCACTTATGAGCCAGTGATAGTACAACAAGCCGACGTTGTTGCCACCTCTGTTCATACCTTGCCAGGGTATGAACGAATCAACCAATCATGGATTCATATCCAACCAAGTCCTATTATGTTAGGACAATAATTTGAGAAGCATCCGACTTTAATGGTTTAACCCCCTCCTATATTTGGCGACGTAGTTATTGGATTCGAGTTATTACTTACTCTTATCCAATTCGGTGCTCGATACTCCTCCTAAGACTCAATGCTCATAAAACTCCATCTATTCAACTTAATCTAATCATATCGACAAGTCTCATTTGGAACCTTGTCATATCATCAACTATATCACAATCAAACCTCTTCAAATCATACTATTCGATCAATCTCAATCGTATCTTTCAAGAGTAGTTTAAATGTGCATTTATAACATCATACAATCCTATCCAATCATTCCTCTATTCATTTAGTAAATCTTTTCGGAACTCATCAAGACTCCAAGGTTCTAAATAGACAATTTAAGATAATCAACATATTTAAGAAAATTAACATAATTAAAATAATCAACATATTTAAGAAAATCAACAAAGTATGTTCAATAACTCATATCCATCAACTCATAATAACATGAAGAATTTAGAAATTTCTTGACTCAATAACATCAACATAACAAGAATCAAATTAATAGATGAAAAGACTCATTTGGACATAAGCCTATCAAGAAACTCCATTCTTATGAACATTTAACCTCAAAGAAGGTGTAGGGCACATGGGTGGACTCAACCCATGCTTTGAGTAGCCTTACATACCTTGGTAAAGATTTTGAAGGAACCTTGATGTTAGGTCTTCAATGGAAAGCTTGAATCTTCAAAATTCTTGAAGGAAATCCTTGTTGGAGATGGATTGAGGAAGAAGAGAGGATGAGGATTAGGGCTTTTTGGGAGAGGCAATGGACTGAAAAGAAATGGTCCAAAACATGACCAAATCAGTGTATATATAATAAGGGAAAATGTCTAATTTGCCCTTCCTCAAAAATCTGGAAAATGGGCTAAAATCCTCCTAGCGCTATAGTGGCGCGCCACGCCACTGCAGCGCCAAGTCAGAATAGGCTTAAAATCCTGCACATCTAATAGTTGCGCATCGCGCCAAGGACCAAACTACTGAGGCCTCTTCCTGGCGCTATAGTGGCGCGTCGCGCCCTTGCAGCGCCAAGCCTAAATTTCCTGAGTTCTGGAAAATGGGCTTAAAAACCCTGCACATCTAATAGTGGCGCATCGCGCCAAGGACCAAACTACTAAGGCTTGTTCCTGGCGCTATAGTGGTGCATCGCGCCACTGCGGCGCCAAGCCCAGGTTTTCCTCAGTTATGGTCCAGGCATAAAATTCCTGCAGCACTAGTCTATCGTAAGATAGTCATAACTTTTGACTCCGAACTCCAAAAAATGCAATCTTAGTGGCGTTGGAAAGAAGACTCAAAGACCTTTAATTTAATAGGTCATGAGCCACCCAGTTCGTTAAATTCAAAAAGATAAGGTCATCGGAAGTCGACCCTTATACAAACTCATTCGTAAACTTAGCCAAGACGAGTTCTTTGGACTTGACTTGGTTCTAGGGATCCCTTATAACCCTAAATCACATTCAACACTCTCCAATTTCTTAGAAATTGATCCTAACTCATGCATGCACTTTACAATCGTCTAGTACAATCCTATATGTACACAAAGAATGGTCCGAATCTTAGTGAAAAATTTTGGGGGTGTTACAAGTGGTCACTGATAGAAGAGAGTGTTATGAAACAAAAATCCAGGGCAAAATGGATACAATTAGGAGACTCTAATACAAAATATTTTACTGCTGTGATGAAATAAAGAATTCAAAAAAAGCAAATTACTGAGATCATATCACTTGCTGGGGTAATATTGACTGAACCTAAGGATATCCAAGAAGAAATTATAGCATTCTACAAAGGGTTGATGGGACCCACTGCACAGAATTTGCCTAGTGTTAATAAATTAGTAATGAAAACAAGACCTACTTTATCACAAGACCAAAGGATTAAACTATTGGCTCCAGTAACAGAAAATGAAATACAAGAGAACCTGACTGCTATTGGCGATGATAAAGCACTGGGAATAGATGGCTTTAATGTTGTGTTCTTTAAAAACTCATGGCACATTATCAAGCAAGGAGTGATTGAAGCTGTTACAGAGTTCTTTTACACAAGTACTATATATAAGCTTATTAACTGTACCATTATTACTTTGGTACCCAAGACTGCTAAGCCTTCTAACATCAGAGAATACAGACCTATTGCATGCTGCTCTGTAGTATACAAGCTGATCTCCAAAATATTAGCCATAAAAATGCAGAAAGTGATGCCTACTATCATATGTGAAGCTCAAGCTGGTTTTATATCGGGCAGAAGAATAGGGGACAAAATCATTCTAGCTCATGAATTGATCAAAGGATACTCAAGAAAGACTATATCTCCTAGATGTCTAATCAATATTGATATACAGAAGGCCTATGATTCATTGGAGTGGCCATACCTAGAGCAAGTTCTGGTTGAGTTGGGTTTTCCAACAACATTCATTGGTTGGATCATGGAATGTGTTAAGTCAAGTGACTTACAGTGTGATACTAAATGGGGAACCACTTCCTCCTTTTGCAGCTGCTAGAGGACTGAGACAAGGAGATCTGATCTCTCCATATCTATTTGCAATAGCTATGGAATACTTTAGCAGACAGCTTAACATGATGAAAAACATGAAGGACTTCAAATACCACCCAAGATGCAGTAAGCTGACTATAAGTCATTTGTGCTTTGCAGATGACTTATTATTATTCTCTCTAAGTAATCTGAAAACTGTTAAGTGTCTATAGCAGGCTTTTGAAAATTTTTCAAAAGCTTCAGGGCTACAAGCTAATCTTGGCAAAAGTTTAGTTTATTTTGGATAAGTATCTCAAGCAATGAAGAACAAGATTATTACTCACCTGAGATACTCTTTAGGAGAATTTCCTTTCAAATATTTAAGAGTTCTTCTATCTACTCAGAAAATAACCTTTACCCAATGGAAACCACTCATTGACAAAATCACACACAAGATTACTTCATGGACAACAAAGACTCTATCTTATGCAGGAAGGACGTAACTCATATAAACTGTCATCTTTGGGATTCAAACATATTGGGCACAACTATTCATGCCCTTCAAAAATAGTAAAGCCAATTGAAGCACATTGTAAAAGTTTTCTGTGGTCTGGCAGTAACACCATTACAAGGAAAGTATTAGTTACTTGGGAGAAAATATGTACTCTAATATATATAGGAGGGCTTAATATTACCAACATCAACATATGGAACAAAGCTACAATAGTAAAACAATATTGGGACTTGGAACATAAGGCAGACAAAATGTGGATTAGATGGGTGCATACTTATTAAATAAAAGATCGGCAAATAAGCAATGTGCAGGTACCAAAGCAAGCTTGTTGGATGATTAGGAGGATCATAGAAGGAAGAGCTTATGCTACACAAGTACAAGAAGCTGGACAAGTTAAAGATAATATAAGGAAGGTATACTGTCACCTACTTGGAGATCACCCAAAGATAGTATGGAAAGATTTAATGTATTCCAACCAAACAAGACCACAGGCAAGATTTACTACATGGTTATAATTACAAGGAAAGCTATTAACGGTTGACAAGCTCCTGAAATGGGGGCTGGAGATAAATGAGAAGTGCAGCCTATGTCAACTATATAATGAGACTAGAGAACATTTATTTGTTCATTGCTCTTTCACTAAAGCTGTGTGGGATAAAGTGTTGAAATGGATGCAAAGAACGCAATATGATTTGATCAATTGGGAACACCATTTGCAATGGGTTATTAAACTATCCAAAGGCAAGACTCCTCAAGCTCAATTGTTCAAAATGGTATACCCAAAAGTTATACATGCAATATGGAAGGAAATGAATAGTAGAATATTTGAGAAGAAGAGTCACACACACGAAGCAATAGCAAAGGAGATTGTATATGTGGTATGTATTAGAGCTTCAATCCAACTACAATCTATTATTCATAGCTATGTATTTCCAGCAACAATAGTCTTAGGTAGCTCGTAATTGTATTTTCTTATTTTGAGATATAGCTTGACGAGTTGTAACAAGCTATTGATATGTAATTCCCTACTTTGGTGATTAATAAACAATACTTAATTATCAAAAAAAATAACAATAATAACAACAATAATAACAATAATAACAATAACAATAACAATAACAATAACAATAATAATAATAATAATAATAATAATAATAATAATAATAATAATAATAATAATAATAATAAATACAACAACAACAATAACAATAACAATAAGAATAAGAATAACAATAATAATAATAATAATAACAATAACAATAATAATAAATATAATAATAATAACAACAACAATAATAATAATAACAATAATAATAATAACAACAACAACAACAATAATAATAATAATAATAATAATAATAATAATAATAATAATATAAAAACAACAATGAAAAGGGCTCATTCGACCTAGTGTATCATCATGGGATGCACCGGTCTTATTATTGAAGAAGAAGGATGGTACTATGAAGATGTGTATTGACTATCGACAGTTGAACAAATTCACCATCAAGGACAAGTTACTTCTTCCTCACAGTGATGATTTATTTGATCAGCTTCAGGGTGCTTCAGTATTCTCTAAGATTGATATGAGGTTGGGTTATCATCAGTTGAGGGTTCAGGAATCTGATATTTTGAAGATTGCATTCAGGACTCGTTATGGGCATTATGAATTTATGGTTTTGTCATTCGGGTTGACTAATGCCCCGAATGCTTTTATGGAGTTGATGAACTAGATATTTTTGCCTTATTTGGGCTCATTTGTGATTGTGTTTATTGATGATATCTTGGTTTACTCCAAGAATGAGGCTGACCATGTTAGTCATTTTAGATCTGTACTTCAGAGATTGAGAGAGGCGGAGTTATATGCAAAATTCTCAAAACATGAGTTTTAGCTCTAGTCTGTGGCATTCTTGGGTCATGTAGTGACCAAGATGGTATTATGGTCGATCCGACCAAGGTTGCAGCAGTTTGTAATTAGGTTAGGCTTACTTAGATTACCGAGATTCAGAGCTTTATTGGGTTGGCAGTTTATTTTCGTTTGTTTGTTTAGAGTTTCTCTTCTATTAAAGCTCCATTCACTAAGCTAACTCAAAAGACCATGGCATTTTAGTGGACTGATGAGTGTGAGGTGAGCTTTCAAAAGCTCAAGGAGTTATTGACTTCAGCACTTATTCTAGCCTTACTTGAGGAGGGTGTGACCTTTATTGTATTTTATGATGCCTTGAGAGTTATTTTGGGTGGTGTATTAATATAAAAAGGTATAGTTATAGCTTATGACTCTCGACAGTTGAAGATACATGAGAAGAAATATCCTACTCATGACTTGGAGTTGGCGCAATGGTGTTTGTTCTGAATCAATGGAGGCACTATCTCTAAGTGTGCATTGTGAGGTCTTTATCGATCATCGTAGCCTTAAGTATATCTTTTTTCAATCGAATATGAACATGAGGTAGCGTAAGTGGTTGGAGTTATTGAAAGACTATGACATCACCATTCTTTATCATCCGGGCAAAGCTAATATGGTAGCGGATGACTTGAGTAACAAAGCTTCTAGCATGGGTAGTTTGGACTTCCTTAAGGCGAATGATAGGAATTTGTCTTGGGAGGTTAAGTCATTGGCTAGGAAGTTGATCTGACTTGATATTTCTACACCTCATAACATTTTGGCCTTTATGAAGGTTAGGTCTACTTTGATGGAGCATATTTATGCACACCAGTTTGATGATGACAAGTTGAGAATAATTTGAGACAAAGTATTGAGAGGTGAAGCTAAATCAACCTCTCTTGATCCTGAGGGATTTTGAGGATTATTGGTCGTATTTGCATGCCCAAAGTTGGTGATTGGGACGTATGATATTGGAGGAGGGTCATTGTTCCAAGTATTCTATTCACCCGAGAATGGAAAAGATGTTTCATGACTTGAAACAACACTATTAGTGGTGCGGAATGTAGAGAGAAATTGTTGATTTTGTGGCTAAGTGTCTACATTTCCAACAAGTGAAGTATGAGCATCAGAAATCGGGAGGTCCTATACAAAGGATGCCCATTCTTGAGTGGAAGTGGAAACGTATTACCATGGATTTTGTGACTGAATTACCTGTGGCATTGGGTAAGTATGACTCTGTTTGGGTGATTGTGGACTAATTGACCAAATTTTCCCATTTCCTTCTAGTAAAGACTAGCTACAGTGCGGAGCAACTGGCTGGGATCTACATTTGTGAGATTGTGAGTTTGCACGGGGTGTCTATCTCTATTGTGTCAGAATAGGGTTCTATGTTCATCTCTCACTTTTGGGAGGCATTACAATGTGGTTTAGGTACTCGGTTAGACATGAGTTCAGCATTTTGATCCCTAGACTGATGACCAGTCCGAGCGGACTATTCAAGTGTTGGAGTATATGTTTAGGGGCCTGTGTGATTGATTTTTGAACCCGATAGGACCAACACTTTTCCTTAGCAAAGTTTTCCTATAATAAAAGTTATCACTTTAGCATTTAGATGGCACCATTTGAGGCATTGTATGGTCGTAGGTATCGATCGCCCATTGGGTGGTTTGATTTAGTTGTTATAGATGTATTGGGGACTGATTTACTCATAGATGCTATGGAATGGGTGTGCTTGATTCAGAGTCGATTATTGACCTCCCAAAGTCATCAGAAGAGTTATGTTGATAGGAGGGTCCATCCCTTGGAATTCATGGTGGGCGATCGTGTGTGTTTGAAGATATCGTCCATGAAGGGTGTGATGAGATTCAGGAAGAAGGGCAAACTTAGTCCGAGGATTGATGGCCCTTTTGAGATTCTGAGGAAAGTGGGTGAGGTGGATTATGATTTGGCCTTACCCCCTAGATTATCAGCTGTCCATCCGGTGTTTTATGCCTCCATGCTTTGCAGATATATACCGGATGAGTCTCATGTGATTTCTTATAATGCGGTGGAATTGGGTCCGGATTTGACTTATGAGGAGGAGTCTGTAGCCATTCTATACAGGCAGCTTTGTAGGCTCAGAACCAAGGAGATCGCTTTAGTTAAGGTGCAGTGGCGACATCGACCTGTTGAGGAGGTGACCTGGGAGTTAGAGTCTGATATGCGGGCTTGGTAACCTCAGCGTTTTGAGAGTCTAGGTACTTTCCTTTACCTTATGTTCAAGGATGAACATTATTTTTAGTGGCGGATGTTGTAATGACCTTGAGGGTCATTTTCGAAAATTCTTAAGAAATTACTATTTTACCTATCTCATTAGATTCCCTGGGTGTTAATTGATCTGTTTGTGTGGTTGGTTGTGGTAAATTCTTAAAAGATTGTAATTTGTGCAAGTTTTTTAGGTTTAAAAGTTTAAGTTGCTCAAAAGTGGTTTTCGGTACCAACTGACGCTACGGGTCACAAAATTAGAATTTTTTCAGTTTCATCAGCTCCGGAATGTGAAATTTAGTCTAAGAGTGTCTTCGTTTTTGAATTGCGAGTTTTTTAGTGGAATTGAGGTCCTAAGTTGGAAAGTTTGTTTTAAATGAGTTAAGTTTGACTTTGATCAACAATTCGAGTTTGGAGAATTGGATTGGATTTCTAATGATTCTGTTGGTTTCGGTTGGTGATTTTAGGCCTAGGAGCGGCTTCATTATAATATTTGGAGGTCCCAAACTCATTTTGGTCTTTCTGAGGTTCAAAGTTAGTTTAGTTGCGACTTATCATGTTCTAGGTCAAGAAGATCTCAAATTGGAATTTCAATGGTTCCATTGAGTCCGGAACATCAAATTTAAAAGAAGTGCATAGATGGTTTGTGTGTACGGGATTCCAAACGAATCCCGATGATATGATCGGAGACTTTAGATTTTGCCTTGTTCAGTTTTCTGATGCTGGTACAAGGTCCACTTAAGCAGACCAAGTTAGCAAAAGTGAACCTTTGCTTTAGCGAGACCCATCATTTGATCGAAGGGGCTCACTTAAGAGGGGATTGCAAAAGCGAACCAGGTTAGGAAAAGTGAACCAGGGTCGCTAAAGCGACACCTGAGAGGCCTTTTGGCCGGGGTTTAGGCCATTTTCCCCAAAACCTTCATTTTCAATTACTTGGAGCTTTGGGAAGGCGATTTGCTGAGATAGTTTTGGGGAAATTCATGTGGGTAAGTTCTTCCACCATTCCTAAATCAACTTTTATCAATTTCATCTCCTAAATCGTTTAAATACCATGATTTCAAGAGGGGGTTTTGGGGAGATTTCTTACAAAGTTCAAGCTCGAAAATCTATGATTTCTAACTCAATTCTTAGTCAAATTTTGTGGGGTTTTCAACCACGAACTCCCCTTGATAAGTCAAACATATTTTCAAAATAAATTTTCAGTTTTACCCTTTTTCGAAACTAATCAATTTTTTGTTGATTTTACCTTTGGTTCTGAATCCTTACAATATGGGTTTTTATTTTTGAAAGTGGGTTTTTATTTCGAACGTTGAATTTGAGGGATGTTCATCCTATAGGAGTGTTCTAGTGCGATTTCGGCAATTGAAATAGGTTTGGCTGTGCTTCTTGAGACTAAGATGGGGTAATTAGTCATTATTATGTTATAGACTTTGGGATGGGGTGTAGTGTAGATTGAGACTGTTATATTATTTTTGATGCTAGTGTGGGGGCATATATATGTGTTGTGTACCCCGTGTGGGGGCCTTATTTGCTATCTTATCTACTTTGAGAATGTGTGAGTCATGATTTATCTGTGATAGAGGTGTGAGAAGACTATTTGAATTGAAATGACCGTCTGAGGGGTTGAGTTGGGGGTTTTGAGCATAATTGAGTATTGAACTATATTCGAATGAAGGTGAACATTTATTTTAATGAAATTTCCTTTCTATTGCTATCTATTGAGGGTGAATATCATGTTTAGGTTGAGATTAGAGAACTTGAACCTTGTATATACATGTTGAGTAGAATGTTACCTTCATGCCATATATTGTGATGCATTCATCCTCATTCATTACAACATTGATCTTGGGAAGTTGAGCATTACGAAAGTCTTTTTGAGAAAAAAAATGTGGCACCTTTTTGATCCTTGACCACGAGCTAGGTGGCAAGTTGATGAGATTTCGATATTGTGTTTCAGTATATGGAATTTGAGTCCCCCATGGGTGTTTGTCGAAAAGCCTTAGCTTGAAAGGTGTATACGACATGTTGTCTGACAGCCTTGATTCCACTGTACCACTATATGATTGCATCATCATATTGTATTGTATTAATATCTGTGATACCTAACTTAGCTGATTAATTGTGATAATGAATTGTAATTATGTGTTTACCTTACTCGCGTCATTCTATATAAATTGGCGGTACAGATGATGGATTGGGCTTTTCTGTATACAGGGAGAAGCGTTCTTTAGCTTATTTTATAGGTTTGATTAATTCCTTATACTTAGTCAGCTAAACCTACTGAGTACATGTGAATTATATTCACCCCTACTTCTGTGTCCTTTTTATGCAGATTTTAGTTGGGGCATTCTGTGTGGCAGCTAATCCTCTAGCGGACTCAAAAATTGCCTCTCTTAAGCTCCAATTGATTAACAATGATGGAAATGAGAAAAAGAGGAAGAAATCTGAAATATAGGCTATTTTTAGCCAAAAAGGGTCTGTTGACCAGGTTAACTTGACCAACACCCTTCAAAACATATTTTTAACCCTCAAAACTCATTTGGAACCCTATAAATATGTACCAATATTGCAAATTGACCATAAAACATGTTTTAGAGCCAATGGAATCGTCGAATTCCCAAAAACGTTGTTATGACCAAAATACCCCCATGGACCTCTCTTAGGCTAAAACTCAATTGTTAGCCTAAATACTCAAAACAAACTCTAAGGTCTTGGGGCTCGAACCAACTACCCTACTAGACCAAACTCGACATTCCAAATGCAACGGAACTGATAGAATCACCATTTGAAGTTTGAATCTAGTAATTTGATCAAAGTCAACTATCTCATAAACATTACACCCAAAGTCTCAAAATTACCAAAATCACTCCTGTTCACATCGGGTACTAGATAAACCATTCTCAAAATACAAAAAAAGCATGAAACCGCTAAGGGAAAAGTCAAAATGGTCATTTCACATGAAAAAAAATAATTTCTCAAGAATTAGGACATTACACTATCCATTACTAAAACATAAGTTCGTCCTCGAACTAGAAACAAAGCAAGGTACCTGAATAAGGGAAAAGCTGAGGGTATTTATGACGTATGCTGGACTCCACTTCCCACGTAGCCTCCTTAACAGGTCGGTGCCTCCACTGCACCTTCACTGAATCAATATGCTTTGATCTCAATAGTCCAGTCTACCTACCTAAGATAGCAACAGGCTCCTCCTCAAAGGAAAAGTTCTAAACCAAATCAACCGAGTCCCACTGAATCACATGACAATCATTATGCATGTATTTCTTAAGCATCGATACATGGAACATGGGATGAACCGCTAAAAAGGTTTGAAGGCAAGACCAATTTATAGGGAACTTCTCTGTACTTCTCCAAAACCTCAAAATAGCCAATAAACCTCGGACTAAGCTTCCCTTTTCTCCCAAACCTCATCACACCCTTAGTGGGTGACACCTTGAGAAACACTCGCTCACTAATGGAACATGACTTATCATGAACACACCTATCTACATAGATCTTCTACCTACTCTAGGCAGTCACCAGGCGCTGCTGAATCAACTTCACCCTATCCATAGAGTCTCTCAACAAATTGGTACACCAAGTTTATACCCCAAAAGAATCAAACCATCCCATGGGAAACCTACACCTCCTCCTATATAAAGCCTCAAACGGTGTCATCAGAATGCTGGAATGGAAATTACTATTGTAAGCAAACTCTACAAGAGGTAGAGATTGGTCCCAATAACCACCAAAGTACATGAGACAAGCTCGGAGCATGTCCTCAAGAACCTAAATAGTCCACTCTAACTGACCATTGGTTAGAGGTTGAAAAGCGGTACTCAACTCAAGCTTGGTACCCATCTTCTCCTGCATAGATATCCAAAAATTAGAGGTAAACTTCATACCACTATCAGGAACAATAGAAATTGGCACTCTATATATCCAAACAATCTCACGGATGTAGATCCTAGACAACTGCTCTGAATTATAGCTAATTTTCGCCAAAATGAAATGAGTCAGCTTGGTTAACTGTTCCATAATCACCCAAACTGAATCATGATTACCCAAAGTCAAGGGTAACCCATTCATAAAGTACATAGTAATGCGCTCCCACTTCCACTCGAGAATGGGCATCCTTTACATCAAACCCCTAGTCTCTGATGCTCATACTTCACTTATTGGCAATTTAAACACTTGGTCACAAAGTCCACGATGTCCCTCTTTATGCCATATCACTAATAGTGTTGTTTCAAGTCATGAAACATCTTTGTCTCCTAAGGTAGATTTAGTACTTTGAATAATGAGCTTCATCTAATATCATAAACACCCAATCACCAACTTCAGGCACACAAGTACGACAACTTATCCTCAAAACTCCCTCGAGACCAAGAAAAGCTTACTTAGTTTCACCCCTTAACACTTTGTCCCAAGTCATTCTCAACTTGTCATCATCAAATTAATAGGCACGAATCTAATCCATCAAAGTAGAACTAGACTCCATAGAGGCCAAAACATTGTGAGGTGTACTTAAGGCTATGATGGTCAGTAAAGACCTTACAATGCATACCATACAAATAGTGCCTCCACAACTTTAAAACAAAAGCCACTGCTGCTAACTCTAAATCATGAGTAGGGTAGTCCCTCTCATGCACCTTCAACTGTTGAGAAACATAGGCTATAACTCTCCCCTTCTGTATCAATACACAACCCTAACCAGTATCCAAAGCATCATAGAATACACTGAAACCCACACTCTCCTCGGGTAATGCCATAATAGGTGTCAAGGTCAATAATTCCTTGAGATTTTGAAAGCTTGCCTCGTACTCATCAGTTTACTAAAATGCCATGGTATTTTGAGTCAACCTAGTCAATAAAGCTGTGGTGGAAGAGAAACTCTGAACAAACCAATGATAATAGCCTGCCAACCCAATGAAACTTCGAATCTTATAGTGAAAGTATGTCTTGCTTAATCACAAACTGCCGCAACCTTGATTGGATCGGCCATAATTCATCCTTGGTCATCACACGACCTAAGAAACCACGGACTCAAGAAAAAACTCATACTTGGGGAAATTTTCATACAACTTCTCCTTTCTCAATCCTTGAAGTATGACCCTCAAGTGATGAACATGGCTTACCTCATTCTTGGAGTAAACCAAGATATTATCAATAAATACAATTATGAAAGAATCTAAATAAGTTCAAAACACTCAATTTATTAGTTCCATAAAAGCATCCGGGGCATTTGTCAGCCCAAAAGATATGAACACAAACTCAAAATACCCATGACAATTCCTGAAGGCAGTCTCTGGGATAGCAAAATCTCAAGCTCTCAACTAATGGTAGCTCGACGTCAAGTCAATCTTAAAAAATAGTGATACACCCTGAAGCTGGTCAAATAAATCATCAATACAAGAAGAGGATATTTATTCTTGATCGTAACCTTGTTCAATTGTGGATAGTCGATACACATCCATATTGTACCATCTTTCTTCTTCACAAATAAGACTGGTACACCCCACTGTGAAACACTAGGCTGAATTAACCCTTACTTTAATAAATCTTGTACACCCCACTGTGAAACACTAGGCTGAATTAACCCTTACTTTAATAAATCTTCCAACTGTTTCTTCAATTCCTTCACCTCAACTAGATTCATTTGATAAGGAAAAATAGAAATGGGCTTGATTTTTGGCTCCAAATCAATACAAAATCAATATCATAGTCTAAAGGAACACCCAACAAATTTGTAGGAAACATATCCATAAGATCTTTCATCACTCTGGTGGACTTTAAAGGAGAAAATCAGATCATGTACATGGGCCAAATAAGACAAGCAACCCTTATCCATCATACGGCGAGCACAAATATAATCTATCACCCCTTCGAATATGAACTTGGATTACCCTTCCACACTAACTAAGGTAAATCGGGATAAGCTAAGGTTATAGTCTTGGCATAACAATCTAGAATCACATGATAGGGAGATAGCTAGTTCATACCTAATATCACATCAAATCAAGCATATCAAATAAACAAGTCTTCCTGAGTATCTCTACCTAAAAATATCACCACACTCCTCTAGTATACCTGATCCACTACTAAAGACTCACCTATCAGGGTAGAAACACCAACAGGAACAATAAGAGGCTCAAACATATAATCAACTCCTACGGTAAATTAAGTCGACACATAAGAATAAGTAGACCCGAGATTAAATAATATTAAAGCAGAACAATAGAAAACTGGGACGATACTTGTGATCACTGCATCGGAGGCCTGTGCCTCAGATCTACCTGGTATAGTATAGCATAGTCTACGATCACCACTAGCCTGCAAACCACTATGAGCACTACCTTGAGCCCCACCTTTGTCACCCCTAGCATCACCTCAAGCACTATGTGAAGCACCTCAAACAACTAGTATCGACGTATGACAAACAACCTATATCCCTGGCTAAACAACAGAAAAAGCACATCTGGGGAAATCATTTACCTTGTGCCCAAACTCATCACAAACAAAACAGCCTCGAGGACTTAAACTCATGGAGGATAACCATAAGTGTCAATACGTCCTTCCGAACCTAAAGAACCACCAATATTAGTCTGACTAGATCTGGTTCCACCTGTCCCATCTGTACTCTGAATTACCGCATACACTGTCCTACCTTGATAACCCTTGGTGCCTAGACCTAAATACTCTCTACCTATGGCTGAATAGACACTGAACTGACCCTGATAATAGAACCTCTTGATGCTGCCTTGCCTAGCATGTCAAATACTGTAGATCATCCTAGCATGGTCAATAATACTCTGAAATAAGCCATCCTATAACACAAGAGAGTTTATGGCCTCCTAAAGATAACTGGTGAATCCCTTCACCAACTTAATCTTCTCAAACACAAAATAGCATAATGAGACAACTCATGAAAAATTGCCTTGTACTCCGATACTAATAAAGAACCCTACTCCAATTTGTCGAACTTATCTCTACGCTTATTGCGAAGGCTATACGGCACAAACCTCTTAAGAAATACCTCAATAAACTGCTCCCAACCCATCGTAATCAAGTCTGCGATCAAGAACCAATCTCCACCACTCCTTCGCCACTCCCGTTAACGGGTATGAAGTATAGGCCACTCTATATGCCCTAAGATCCCTAGGTTGAACAACCTATCTTGGCACTCGGTCAAAAAGTCATAAGCCTCCTCACTAGTCATACCATCAAACTTGGGAGGCAATAATTTGAAAAATCTCTCAAAACTCTTCTGCTCCAAAGTAGACATAGCAACACTAGTAGAAATAGGTGGAGCCATAGATCTTGAAGGAATGAAAAGCGGGCTAATTGGATACCCAAAATTTAGAATCCAACACTCAGAGTCTAACCGACAATTTTCCCTATTTCTTTAGTCTGCTGCTCTACATCCTTATACTTATAATCAAGCTCAGGTAGGGCCTCACTATATCATCCTCAAGTAGGAGCTTCCCTCTCAAACTCGGCCATTACCTCTAATACAGAAAGAGTAGATTAGAGGTTTACAATACTTGATAGAAGTAATTTCTCTTATTAAATATCTTGTAGCCTCTCGAAGATAAGTACGGATGTTTACTTACCAATCTGGAAGACTCTACTAGACACCCTGCTCTTTAACTTATGAGAACAGTAACCTAGCACTCTGATACTAATTTGTCACGACCTATTACTTTACCAAACTCAAACATTAATTCTACAACTCACTCCTATGAATCGTAACTTTTTCTATGAGTCATACCCTGACTCGTAAACTCCTCTCCAGACTTGAAAAATTTTTCAACCTCAAATGGATTCTTACGAGCCACTCCTATGACCTGTAGGAGTCCCTACTACTCATAGGTCAAGTTGTAAATCTAGGACAGTCCCTTTTCATGAAATTTTTCTTTCATTTCAACTTTTCAACTTCTGGGATCTTACAGGATATGACTAAGACTAAATGATACAGTTTCGAGGAATATGGTCATATTCCTAGCAATTATGGCAATAAGTTCTGTGATTATTGTAAATTGACAAGGACACATTATCAAAATGTGTCTCACACACCCTCAAAACCATAGTGTCAATCTTTTTAAGATGGGATAACTAGTTTCATTATTGATAACTCATTTTCCAGATAAGTTCTTACACCTGAAATGATACAACAAACTACCATGCCAACCTTTTCAACATTGCGATTATAAGGTAATGATGTTATATGTAATTTTTGGATTATTGATTTGGGTCCTTATAATTGTGACATGAAATTTTTTCGTAATGGTTGTCTTGTGTTGGATCAAATATCGAGGAAGATAATCTCAAAGGGGCTTAAAGTTGAAAGATTATTTCTTACACACTTTTCCGCTCCTCCTGTTACATCATTTGATTGTACTTCTACTTCTAGTAAAAATGAAGTTTGGCATAAATATTTAAGACATCCAAATTTTGTTGTGTTACCTCATTTATCAAATCCTGATTTATTGGAAAATAAAAATAAATTTTCAGTTGCTTTCATTGATTGTTTGACTTGTAAATTAGGCAAAAGTAAAAGTCTTCATTTTTCTAATTTGGTAGTCATGCTACAAAGTGCTTTGATGTCATTCATAGTAATGTTTGGGGCATTTCACTAATTATTTTTCATACTCATTTAAAGTACTTTTTGACATTCATAAATGACTATTATTGGTTTTCATGGGTGTATTTTCTTTGGTATCTGAGGTATTTTTCATGTTTATGTCACGTCCCGAGAGGGTACCCTATGCGTGGCCGGCACCTGGAGACCATTGCTACCCCCAAGAGAACCACCTAGTCTGACCTGTTATATCCCGTATTTTATACGGTTGAATATTTTAAAGTAGCCATGGTAAATTGAAGGGAATGACCATCTTCCAAAATTTATTTTAATGTACAAGTTGGTTATGAATATTATTTATGAACATTAATAGGGTGGAAATATTGGAAAAGGCAAAGGGAAAAAAAGAAAAATTCGCAAAGTAGCCTATGGTAATATTGTGGAAGGCTAGGGGTAAAACGGGAATTTCACAAAGTGTTCAACAATGTTCTTGAAATACCAAAGTGTTCAAGAAAATTCATGTAGGGGTGTACTCTTTTATGGACATGTGATGAATATATATGAACCAAAGTGTACATGGCAAGACAATTAAGTCATCTTTATTTGTTAAAGAAAGTTCTAGAAAAAAAAATGGAGAAGGGGTCATTTGTCTATATTCATATTTGAGGGACTTATTTTCAAATATGGATAAGTGGTGAAATATATTTATATATATATGTATTTGTTATGACTCATTAGGGTCATTCTTATCCCAAGAGAATTCTAAAAAATTCAAGAGGAAGAAGAAAAGAGAAACTTGAAACTAGAGAGAGAGAGCTACGGATTTGGGAGAAAAAGAGGTAAGTTATCCAATTCCGTTCTGAGAAATAATTATAAAGGGTATACCATGATGTCATTAAGGTATTTATAATGAAAATATATGGTTTGGAGCAGCCCAAAACTTCACCAAACAGCCCCAAAGTTTTAACCGCGCTAGGCGAGCTTCCGAGGCAAGTTTTGGCGAGTTTGGCGAGTTTCGGGAAAGGTAAGGTATCTCCTTTCAAATTTGCGTTTATGATGTTGTTATGAGTTGTATTACATGTCCTAAATATGGCTGGAAGTAGAGAAATTGTATAAGGATGCTTGATGTTAGAAACTACTAAATTAAAGTCGTAGTAGTTAAATCGAAGTCGCGTAGTGTGTTGCGTTGTCGTGCTGCAGTTGCAGATGATTGGGTTGAATGATGCAGGTATTTGAAGTGTTTTAAAAAGGGTGTGTGTGCTTCTCGTTTCATCCACACGACCCCCCGGTTGGTATGGTTAAAGAATTTATGAAATAAAGGTTAAAAACTCTATTTTGGTATCGTAGTTTTATGCTAGTTGTTTGGAGCTTGTGTTGTGTAAAGTTGAGGCAATTTGATTGTATATATACTATTGGTTGTTGTTGTTGATATGGTTGTTGACATGGTAGCCGATTTGAGATCTCGGGGATGATGTATTTATAGGGGAGATGCTATCGAAATTTCGGCAGATTGGAAATTAATTTATTTGAAGGATTAAGACAAGTATATGGTGGTGAATCTAATGACTATGTCAACTCTCTTGAATGTAGAAAAACAAGTTGGACGCATAAACGTAGCTTGTAAGGTGCGTCACAGGTATGTAAAGCTAACCGTTCCTTCTTTTGGCATGTATTTGGCATAAGTATGTAAGGCTTACCCTTTTCTTTCAAGGCATGATTCCGATGTTATGGTTTCATAAGTGCTTCCATATTTTCTTTGTTTTCAAAAGGTAGGTGTCAATGGTCCCAAGGAAATGACTACTTTTCCTATAACCCGTCAATGTTTCCAAAATGTCTATAGTTTCCCCAAGCAAAGATTTACAGTATTACAAGCTTTTATGAAAATAACGATGGATATGTTTTACAACGACATTGATGATGTCGAGGATGAGAATATGTCTATGATGGCTATGATAAGAATGACTTCATGTATGTAAGGTTTACCCTTCTTTCTCTTGGCATATTTTGACATAAGTATATAGAGCTACTCTTTCTTTTGGGCATGGTTTTTATGAAATAAGTATATGACCTTTTATACAATTTCAAGGAAGTCTTATTCGTAGAGCCACTAGGATGACCAATTTTCTTGAGTTTCCAAAGGATATTTTCTCATGCTTAGATACGTGTATATGATTCCAAAAGTTTTATTTTGTTATAATTCATGGTAATTTTTGAAAGGTACTTGACATGACTCTTGTCTTGATTTTTGAATCATAGCTCATTCCGATTATTCTATGAGTTTTGAAAATTGGTCCTATGTGCATATGTATACGATTTGGCGCTTTACGAGATTGTGACCTTATTCTACATTCTCTTAATATTATCCTTCGTTGATAGTCTCATCTTATAATAATTGTTCCTTCAAGGTGAGACAAAGCGACCATGGTTAGTCTATAATACAATCGGAGGTTACCGACCTTCCATCACTCCGATAAATACACGACTTTCATTGGGCTCTCGTGCATGCTGTCTATATGTATATGTATATGTATATGGGGGATATGGGGAGGTGTACATGTGGCGCTATAGACGCATTCCCACTTGATCAATTAGAGTAATTTCCATCCCGGATGCGGGATGCCCGGACGCGGGACATATGTGGACGATATGACATGTTCTATTTTCTATGTATATGAAAAAGAAATGTTTTTAAAGGAAAAGACAAGCATGCATGGCATCCGGCCTAAGAGGGCACTCATATGTACAGGTTACTTCTCTACCTCATGATATGTTCTATATTTCTATTATGTTATTATTCATATTTATATTCCTTACTATGTTACTATTCATGCCTTACATACTCAGTACAAAGCTCGTACTGACCCTCTTTTTCTTTGGGGGCTGCGTTTCATGCCGTGCGGGTACACCCAGATGAGTAGAAGCTATTGTAGAAGATGTTCCAGTGGGGTTAGAAACTCCACTTGTTCTGGAGTGCTGCCGAGTCAGAGTTTATGCGCTATGATGTTTCATTTGAAGTTAGAGACTTTGCAGACAGAGTCGTGGGTATAGAGTGTCAGCTTTGTAAGTGGCGTCACCAGCCGATAGGTTATTATGTCGCATGTCATGAGTTTTATAGGATGATGGATTTTGGAAAGCAAGATTTGAAAAGCTTAGCTATGTTTTTTATTTCTTTTGATGTACAAGTCTAAATAGATTAAGTATGTAATATGAGGTAACGGGTTCGCTCGGCTCTGAGCATGGGGTCGGATGCCCATCACACCCTGTTAAGATCGGGGTATGACAAAGTGGTATCAGAGCAAGTCGGTCTAAGGGTTGTCTGCAAAGTCGTGTCCAGTAGAGTCTTATTTATGGATGTGAAGCCGACCACATTTATAAGCAGGAGGTTACGGGGCATCTAGGGATTGTTGACCTTCTTTTCATCCTAGATCGTGCGATACAGCCAAGTCATAGGAAAAGAGATTCCCTATATGAGTCTTATACGCGACAGAAGGAGGTGAGTAACGATATGACGAGTTATAGAGGTAAGTCTGGATATATTTGCTTTGCTACCTGAAACTGGAAATACTAGATGACTGGAATGTGTCATATAGCTGTATGTTCTGTGAAGTACTGTTGATATTTGCTACGCACAGATTTGGAATAGTGGGCATGGTAAGGAGATCCTCCAGACTGGGTATGCCTAATAGGAAGAAGCGTGGAAAGGAAATACTGTAAATAAACAATAAGTGAGATGTGTTATTTCAGAGAGGTTATGGATTTGGCATGGCGATGAAGGTGCGATCACTACCCCCAAAAATCTGGGAGTCTAGAACGAAAGATAGTCATGCGCGAAAGCGAAAGGTGAAGATTGAGGATCAAAAAGGGAAAAATAGTAATTGTAAAAGAAAGATGTGTTGCGAAAGTGTCTCAGAACCTGTAAGACCTTGACTCGTTCCCAATAATGTAATACAAGTCATGCAAGGGAATGGACGCGATTATATCGGCATTAATGCACCCAAATCCATCAAAGTTACGAGGTTAAGCGTGCTCAAGTGTGAGCAATTTTAGGATGGGTGACCTACCTGGGAAGGATGCAAGATTGTATATATTCATATGTAAGATACAAATGAGAGGTTAGAGTAACCTAAGGGAAAACTAGAGTTTATGGAATGGCTGAAAATCTTAAGAGGCTGTGTAAGACGAGGTAACCTAGGCTGGTGAAGAGATAGAAAGTGCATCAAGAAAATTCATGTAGGGGTGTACTCTTTTATGTCCATGTGATGAATATATATGAACCAAAGTGTACATGGCAAGACAATTAAGTCATCTTTATTTGTTAAAGAAAGTTCTAGAAAAAAAAATGGAGAAGGGGTCATTTATCTATATTCATATTTGAGGGACTTATTTTCAAATATGGATAAGTGGTGAAATATATTTATATATATGTGTGTGTCTTATGACTCATTAGGGTCATTCTTATCCCAAGAGAATTCTAGAAAATTCAAGAGGAAGAAGAAAAGAGAAACTTGAAACTAGAGAGAGAGAGCTACGGATTTGGGAGAAAAAGAGGTAAGTTATCCAATTCCGTTCCGAGAAATAATTATACAGGGTATACCATGATATCATGAAGGTATTAGTAATGAAAATGTATGGTTTGGAGCAGCCCAAAACTTCACCAAACAGCCCCAAAGTTTTAGCCGCGCTAGGCGAGCTTC
The DNA here is from genome assembly GCF_947179165.1 of Solanum dulcamara. Taxonomy (NCBI): domain Eukaryota; kingdom Viridiplantae; phylum Streptophyta; class Magnoliopsida; order Solanales; family Solanaceae; genus Solanum; species Solanum dulcamara. The sequence continues at coordinate 66,276,807 of NC_077242.1, forward strand.
CGAGGCAAGTTTTGGCGAGTTTCGGGAAAGGTAAGGTCTCTCATTTCAAATTTGAGTTTATGATATTGTTATGAGGTGTATTACACGTCCTAAATATGGCTGGAAGTAGAGAAATTGTATAAGGATGCTTGATGTTAGAAACTACTAAATTAAAGTCGTAGTAGTTAAATCGAAGTCGCGTAGTGTGTTGTCGTTGTGGTGCTGCGGTTGCATCTGGTTGGGTTGTGTGTTGAAGGGATTTAAAGTTTTTTAAAAAGGGTGTGGGTGCTTCTGGTTTCATCCACACGACCCCTCGGTTGGTATGGTTAAAGATTTTATGAAATAAAGGTTAAAAACTCTATTTTGGTATCGTAGTTTTATGCTAGTTGTTTGGAGCTTGTGTTGTGTAACGTTGAGGAGATTTGATTGTATATATACTGTTGGTTGTTGTTGTTGATATGGTTGTTGACATGGTATCCGAGTTGAGATCTCGGGAAAGGTGTATTTATAGGGGAGATGCTGCCGAAATTTTGGCAGATTGGAAATTAATTTGTTTGAAGGATTAAGACAAGTATATGGTGGTGAATCTAATGACTATGTAAACTCTCTTGAATGTAGAAAAACAAGTTGGACGCATAAGCGTAGCTAGTAAGGCGCGGCACAGGTATGTAAAGCTAACCGTTCCTTCTTTTGGCATGTATTTGGCATAAGTATGTAAGGCTTACCCTTTTCTTTCAAGGCATGATTCCGATGTTATGGTTTCATAAGTGCTTCCATATTTTCTTTGTTTTCAAAAGCTAGGTGTCAATGGTCCCAAGGAAATGACTAATTTTCCTATAACCCGTCAATGTTTCCAAAATGTCTATAGTTTCCCCAAGCAAAGGTTTACAGTATTACAAGCTTTTATGACAATAACGATGGATATGTTTTACAATGACATTGATGATGTCGAGGATGAGAATATGTCTATGATGGCTATGATAAGAATGACTTCATGTATGTAAGGTTTACCCTTCTTTCTCTTGGCATGTTTTGACATAAGTATATAGAGCTACTCTTCTTTTGGGCATGGTTTTTATGAAATAAGTATATGACCTTTTATACAATTTCAAGGAAGTCTTATTCGTAGAGCCACTAGGATGACCAATTTTCTTGAGTTTCCAAAGGATACTTTCTCGTGCTTAGATACGTGTATATGACTCTAAAAGTTTTATTTTGTTATAATTCATGGTAATTTTTGAAAGGTACTTGACATGACTCTTGTCCTGATTTTTGAATCATAGCTCATTCCGATTATTCTATGAGTCTTGAAAATTGGTCCTATGTGCATATGTATACGATTTGGCGCCTTACGAGATTGTGACCTTATTCTACGTTCTCTTAATATGATCCTTCGTTGATAGTCTCATCTTATAATAATTGTTCCTTCAAGGTGAGAAAAAAGCGACCATGGTTAGTCTATAATACAATTGGAGGTTACCGACCTTCCGTCACTCCGATAAATACACGACTTTCGTTAGGCTCTCGTACATGCTGTCTATATGTATATGTATATGGGGGATATGGGGAGGTGTATATGTGGCGTTATAGACACATTCCCACCTGATCAGTTGGAGTAATTTCCATCCCGGACGCGGGACATATGTGGGCGATATGACATGTTCTATTTTCTATGTATATGAAAAAGAAATGTTTTTAAAGGAAAAGACAAGCATGCATGGCATCCGGCCTAAGAGGGCACTCATATGTACAGGTTACTTCTCTACCTCATGATATGTTCTATATTTCTATTATGTTATTATTCATATTTATATTCCTTACTATGTTACTATTCATGCCTTACATACTTAGTACAAAGCTCGTACTGACCCCCTTTTTCTTCGGGGGCTGCGTTTCATGCCGCGCAGATACACCCAGATGAGTAGAAGCTATTGTAGAAAATGTTCCAGCGGGGTTAGAAACTCCACTTGTTCTGGAGTGCTACCGAGTCAGAGTTTATGCGCTATGATGTTTCATTCAAAATTAGAGACTTTGCATTTAGAGTCGTGGGTATAGAGTGTTAGCTTTGTAAGTGGCGTCACCAGCCGATAGGTTATTATGTCACATGTCACGAGTTTTATGGGATGATGGATTTTGGAAAGCAAGATTTGGAAAGCTTAGCTATGTTTTTTATTTCTTTTGATGTACAAGTCTAAATAGATTAAGTATGTAATATGAGGTAACGGGTTCGCTCTGCTCCGAGCATGGGGTCGGGTGCCCATCACACCCTGTTAAGATCGGGGTGTGACATGACCACTCATTCACATCAGTGGAAGAATTAAAATACTCAAGTAGGACATCAAATCAATACTCACGAAATAATAGTTTAAATGAGAAATCTCACAGTCAATTCAAATTCATAAGTAATAGTTTCTAAAAAGCAGACTCAAATGATACACCAACTCCAATATATGCAATCTAAGTCTATTAAGCCTCTATCAAATATCAAGAAGGTGCCGATATAAGCCCATGACTACCTCAAAGAAACAACTCATTATTAATAACTGAAATAAATGTGATCCCTCCAGAAGCAAGGAGGTCTCACTACAATCAAGAAGGAAAAAATCTTCAATGAAACGCCTGTTGATGATCTCGAGCACCTGTACCTGCATCATGAAATGATGCAGGCTAAATGAAGTTAGTACATGAAATGTACGTGTATGTAAAATAGCTAAAGAAAACACAATTCAACAACTCAACATCAAGTAACTCAACTCAAAATGTTCAACTCAAGGGACTCATCTCAAAAGTAACTCAAATCAACTCAGAATAATATGCAAGTTTACAGTAAACAATGCTTTGAAAGTAGACTCAATGACATGCAACTCGACCAAATCATACCATTTATTTTAGGGAACTTCTCTAACCAACAACCATCACTTATGAGCTAGTAATGATACAACTCTTTGCACTTCCATTGTTGCAGCCATCCAATACCTTGCTAAGGTAAGGGACGATCAACCTCAATGGATCCATAATCAATCAAAGTCCATCGTTTTGGGACTTGAGAGACATGACCTCTATCGTGCACTAGCTACATAGTTTATGAGATTTAATAGTTATTACTCTTACCTAAATCGGTGTTCAATACTACTCCCAAAAGACTCAATTTGCTCATATACTCAATAAATTTTTATGATCAAATCAACTCATTTAGTCTCATTGAACTCTCATCAAACTCAACTCATCTCAATCATCAAATTCTTTCATTCAAAACATGCTTTCGACTCATTCATAACTCCTCAAGACTCTATCTCTTTAACTCAATACTCATGCTTTTTCAAACCTCAATCAAATATGCATAAAATCTGTTTAAAAAACACAATTTGTTAAATGCATAAAAATCATTCTCTTTATCTCAAAATAAATACATATAATGCAATAATCATCAACCCAACTAGGTTAATTTGAATGAAATCATGAACAGTCAACTAAGAACTCATATTATAAGAATCAACACAATGTATGTATATATATATATATATATATATATATATATATATAGAACTCGATAAGGAATTACATAAATAATTCAAGAGCTCAATCAAACGGGATTAGAATTTAAACTCAATCTCAATTCTGATGAAAGAAATATGTAGGGCATGTGGAAAAACTCAGTCCAGCATTATAATTGGCCTTACACACTTGAAAATTGATGGGACGATCGAAACTCGAAGGAATGACTTGAAAACCTTGAACCCTAGCTTTCATTCTTCTCTCTATCGCTTCTCTCAAAAGTTCTAAGTGTGAATAAAAGGAAATACTCTTGTGGTTAAGTTAAGGGACTAATTTTGGGTCCCTAAACATACAGGGCTCAGTTGGGAAAAAGTGAGAAAAGACTGAAATACCCTACATTAAAGTCCGAATTGGGCACCTTCACGAATGGCCACCACTGCCCATTAAGTTTACCATGGTTCGTGGTGAGTGTCTTGGTCCCTGTCTTAGGCTATATTGGGAGGGATTGACCTTCATGAAGGCCACTACGGTCCGTGGTGGTCACTACGGGCTGTGAAGGCTCTCGTGAAGTCAAACCATCCTAAAGGTTCAGGGGTTAAGCTTTACGGTCTGTGAACCCCACTATGGGTCGTGATCCTCGATGTTGGTCATCTCTAGACTTAGGAGTATTGGGGGGTCAACTTCATAGAAGGGACTACGGTCCATGATGCTCACCACAAGTCGTAGTCCCTTTCGTGAACTCCCCCCGACTTATGTTCTCTATACGACCCCCCTCTACGGATCGTGAAGAAAAGTGCTTTCTGTGGTGGGGGTGGGTCTCATGGTCTGCTTCTGATGCAATTTTCCAGATCATTACAAGTTATTTCTGACTAGGGACTTCAGGGGTCTTACAGTTTAAGACATTTTTGGCTTAAATGAGACTCAATTTTCTACTTGCATAAAATTATTAAGATTTCATTCTGGTGGAGAATATGTCTTATGATTCAAAAATTCTAGCTTGATAAAGAAATTGTCTCACAAAATAACAAAATAGGATTACTGAGCATAAAAATCATCAGTTTTTAGATATCACTCTCACTTTATTGATTGAGTCCTATGTCACATCTATATATTGGAAGGAAGTTTGTCTACTGCTATCTATAATTAATAAACTGCCATCTAAATTTTTAAATATTGAGTCTTCATATTATCGTTTTTATCACAAAAATCCTAGCTATCATAATTTCATACATTTGATTGTGTTAGTTTTATACATCTGCCTCCTTCTTAGCACAATAAACTTTTTGTTCAGTCTACTCAATGTTATTTTATAGGTTATAATATTTAACAGAAAGGTTTTATTTTCTATGATCCATGTTCTAACAAAGTTGGTGTTTCTAAAAATGTTGTTTTCTTTGAGAATTAGTATTTCTTTCCTACTCATTTTGATTCATGTTCTATTTCTCCTCTTATTCCTAATTTTGAGGATTCGTCATCTTTTTTTAATTGGTTCAAACTTGAATGTGGTATGAACAACGTTGGGCAACTTTACCGCATCCAAAAATTGCTCCTCCACATAAGATTGTACTACAACTAGAATTTGAGATTCTTCAAGAACTTTTGTGTAACACCCCCTAAAAATTTTCCCTAAGATTTGGACCTTTCTTGTATACGTGTAGGGTCGAACTCATTTATTGTGAAGTATATGCTTGAGTTAAGATTAGTCCCTGAGTAATTGAAGAGTGTTGGAGATGATGTGGGGTCACGAAGGACCCCTAGGACCAAGCTAATTTCAAAAGGTTCGTCGTGGCTAAGTTTTAGGATGAGTTCATATAAGGGGTCGACTTGTAACTACCCTATCTTTTGAAAGACGACAATCTGGGTAGCCCACGACCTACTAAATTAAAGGTCGTCGAGTCTTCTTTCCAATGCCACCAAGAATGTAATTTTTGGAGTTCAGAGTCAAAAGATATGACGATCCTAAGACGAACTAGCACGAAAGGAATTTTAGGCCTGGGTTGCAACCGCTGGAAATCTGGGCTTGGCGCCATAGTGGCGCGATGCGCCACTATCGCGCCAGGAACACGCCTCAGTAGTTTGGTCCCTGGCGCAGTGCGCCACTACAAGGTGTGCAGGGTTTTCAAGCCTATTTTCCCAGAACCCAAAAAACTTAGGCTTGGCACTGTAAAGGCGCGATGCACCACTATCGCGCCAAGAACATGCCTTAGTAGTTTGGCCCCTGGCGCGATGCGCCACTAAAAGATGTGCAGGTTTTTAAGCCTAATCGACCTGGCGCTACAATGGCGCGATGTGCCACTATCGCGCCAGGAGCGTTTTCAGCCTATTTTTCAGAATTTTGGAGAAAGGGCAATTTAGGAATTGTCCCAAATTATATATATACTCGAGCCTTGGGCATTTTGAGACCATTTTCAACCTCTCCCTCTCTCTCTAAAAAGCCCTAGAAAATTCTCTCTTCATCATCTTCATCTTCTTCTTCTCCCTTTCCAACAAGGATTTGTTCCAAGAGCTTCAAGACTTCAAGTTTCCATTGAAGACCCAACAACAAGGTTTCTTCAAGAATCTACTTTAAGGTATGTAAGGCTACTCAAAATATGGGTTGAGTCCACCCATGTGCCCTAAACTTTCTTTGAGGTTAAATGTCCATAAGAATGGAGTTTCTTGATAAGCCTATGTCCAAAGGAGTCTTGTCATCCATTAATGAGATTCTTGTTGTGTTGATGTTGTTGAGCTAAAAAAATTCTAAAATCTTCTTGTTAGCATGAGTCGATGAAGATGAGTTGTTAAACATACTTCATTGATTTTCTTAACTATGTGAATTATGACAAAAATGCTAATTTTCTTAAATATGTTGTTTATCTTGAATTGTTGATTTAAAACCTTGGAGTTGTGGTGAGTCCCAAAAGATTTGTTAAATGAATGGAGGAACGATTGGATAGATTTGTATGTTGTTATAAATTCATATTTAATCTACTCTTGAAAAATATGATTGGGATTGATCGGATTGTATGATTGGGAGAGGTTTGATTGTGATAGAGTTGATGAGTTGACAAGGTTGTAATGAGACTTGTCGATATGATTTGATTGAGTTGATTGAATGGAGTTTTATGAGCATTGAGTCTTGGAAGGAGTATCGAGCACCGAATTGGGCAAGAGTATAGTCCATACTCGAACCCAATAACTACGTCGCCAAACGTAGGAGGGGATTGAACCATTAAAGTCGGATGCATCCCTAAAATTATTGTCCTGACATTATAGGACTTGGTTGGATTGGATCCATGATTGGATGATTCGTTCATACCCTGGCAAAGTATGAACGGAAGCGGCAACAACGTCGGTTTGTTGTACTTTCACTGGCTCATAAGTGATGGTTGTCGGATAAGAGAAACTCCCACATAGGTCTTGGTAGTACTCTGAGTCGGATGGAGTTGAGTCGTATGTGATTTGGTCCCGTCTAAACTATATTTTAATTAGACTTAGGACGCTTGTTGAGTTGTACTTCTTTCTGAGTTGAGCTTCTCGAGTCGATTTGGTTCTTTCTGATATTGTTTCATTCGGCCATTTTACATACTCGTTCATTCCATGTACTGACGCCATTTGGCCTGCATCATTTCATGATGCAGAGACAGATACTAGAGATCATCAACCGACGCACCTTTGAAGATCCATACAATCCCAGTTAGTTGGTGAGTCCTCCTAGTTTCCGGAGGATGTTGAGTTTCTTGTATAGTTTTGTGTTGTTTCCTTTATTTTGATTGTTGGTAGCCATGGGCTTGTCATTGGCACCTCCAGATTGTTGATAGAGGCTTCATAGACCGGAGTCGGAGTGTAGAAATGTTGGATTGTTCTTTTGAGTAGTTCTTCTATAACTGTTAGTTGATTTGATAGTTATTTGACCTTTGGCCCTAAATTATGAATAGTACTTCATTGAATGAGTCTTCCGTTGAGAGAATGTGTTTGAATGAATGTGTGACTGGAATGAATGTGTGACTGGACTAGGTGGTTGCTTGGAAGCTAGAAATGGCTTTCAAGTGCCGGCCACGCCTAGGGTACCCTCCCGGGGCGTGACATTTTGGCTCCTATAAGACATTGTTTCATGTCCTTCAAATGTCCCACTTAGATGTATATGGATACATTCAATTAAACTTCATTCTAATGGAAATCTTGATCGATACAAATCTCGGATGGTTGTTTTTGGTAAGATACGTGGGTATGTTGTGGACTATAAGAAGACTTTTACACTAATAGCAAAAATGACTATGATGCAAACTATTATTTCCGTTGTTGCTTCACAACACTGCATTTTCATCAAATGGATGTCAAAAATTCTTTTCTCCATGGTAATCTTAAAGAAGATATTTGTATGAATCAGCAACATCAAATGTATGCAAGTTGAAGCAGTCTTTATATGGTTTAAAACAAGCCCTTAGAGCTTCGTTTGACAAGTTCCTATCTACTTTGCTACAATTCTCCTTTGAGCAAAGCAAATATGATTCATATTCATGTCTTAAGAAAACATCTGCTGATTGTGTTCTTTTTTAATATATGTAGATAACATTAGTATCATAGGAACCGCTTCTTCATTAATCACTAGCCTCCAACAACAGCTTAAGAATTCTTTTAACATGAAAGATCTTGGTACTCTCACATATTTATTGGGATTTGATGTTCATAATGTTTCTTGAGGTGTGTTTCTAAGCAAACAGAAATATACTCAAGATCTATTTTTTTGGCTTGGTCTTCAAGAATTCTCCTATGTAAATACTTCATTGGAATTGATGACTATGTTAGACCGAGGAACAACATAAAAACCTACTTATAGCTTGAAATATGTGGTTTAAAAGACCAAATATTTGAGAAGAACTATATCGTTTTGAATTTTTCTACTTCTAGATACCAAAAGAATTAACTAAAAATCAATCTGTAAACAATGTATATTTTCTTTCATTCATATGGTTAGATATAATAACATGATAAGAAAATATTTAAAATCATGAACAAATATAAATGGAAATATATTAAACGAAGCTCATTAAACTTGGGTAGATGGATGAATTACCATGCTCGGCACAGTGCAAACCAAATGCAAAGCATCACCATGTTGAACATCTAATTAGTGTTAAGTCTGTAATATGGAAAAGAATAAAAATAGTAAGAGACAAAATTAACTTAAGCACTCGATAAGATTAAAAAAAAAAAGGAATGATATAAGTTGATTCATTTATAACTATACTAAACATGATATGTGAAGAGTATAAAAAAGAATACCTGATGAATAAATAACTTGATCATCTGTTAAGGATCAGAAGGATGCTGCATGAAGAAATTACTTGACTTGATCATATTTTGATACATGAAGAAACGATTTATCATCCTTTAAGAATGATATATTTTGATATATAAAGTGCAAACTTTGATGGATCATACCACAAGCAATATAACAAAGTGAAATCAGGAAAATAGAGAAAATCACTCGAATCAAGAAATGCAATATCCTACAGTGATATTAAATCACTAGACCTTGTTCCTTCACATGCAAAGAAGAGGAACACTAAATTCAATAAAGCATCTGGCATTCTAGCTAGTTGAGGAACAGAAGAAGAGGAAGAATGTAGAGGAATATAATATGTGATTCTGATGGTGATATTTTTAACTATTTTTCGTTGCCATCAAAGGATGAAATTATCCAACTATGTAAGAAGTTTGGGGATCTCAATTAAAAAGTAGCAAAAGTATTATTTGACTTAAACATTGTTAAGATTAGCTACAAATGTAGTTCAAATTCTTTAGATGCCTTCAGAGAATCAGTAAAGCAAAGTTTTTTTGATGCTGAAAATATTAACTTTAAGCTCAGTTATCCCTCCTCAAACTCTAAGACTCCACTTTCCTCGTTGAAATCAGGTTAGGGGAAGTCATAGGTACAAGTAAAACAACTTGGAGGAGTCATATATAGTTGCAAGAACAATACAACGGAATGTATACATAAAAAACTATTTGGTTATCAACCAAGACCATGAAGGACTGTATACTCCACATAGTTGTTTATGTATCCACTCCTTCATGGTATTGCTCTTGCAACCAAACATGTTGCCGCCAAGCTGTTTTAATTGTAGTTGTGACTTCCCCTTACCTTCTTTCAGCGAGGAAAGTAAAATCTCAAAGATTGAGGAGGCATAACTGAGCTTAAGGTTAACATTTTCAGCACCAAAAGGACTTTGATTTACTGATTCTCTGAAGGCATCTAAAGCATCTGAACCACACTTGTAGATAATCTGAACAACGTTTGAATCAGATAATAATTTTATTAGCTTTTTATTTAGATCCTCAACTTGTATTGTATTTGGATATTTTCACCCTTTAATGGAAACGAAACAACAGTGGAAAATATCACGATCAGAATCCCGAATGATGTTCATTTACCATCTTCCTCATCTTCTTTTCCTCGACTAGAATGCTCAGATGATTTATTGATTTTAGTCATCCTTTTCTATGCATATGATGGAACAAGGCCTAGTGATTTAGTAACACTGTGTGATATTACATTTCCTGATTCCAGAGATTTTATGTTCTTTCCTTATTTTACTTTGTGATATTCCTTGTAGTATGATCCACCAAAAATATATTGAGTTTTCACTTCATATATCAAAATATATCATTCTTATGGGACGATCAAGTCATTTCTTCATGTATCAAAATATATCAAGTCATAGTACCACATCTAGACTTAACAAGTTTGCTCTTGGTTAACCAACAATGAGTCTTGACGATACTTCGTTCAACACTCAATATCCATCTTAATTCATAATCGATTTATTCCATTTAGTCACATAATTAAAATGTTTAGAGAGTTGTGTACTGCAATAATACATCCTATCTAAACAGAAGAAAAAAATAAAAAATATCAAAGAAATTTAACAAAGAGTGATTACCTCAAATCTAATCTTGAGAAACTCAATATCGAATGGCAGACCTTTTCACGAACCAAAATGGAGGTAGAAACTAATGACTTGAAAAGTATTTAAAAGTAAAGGTAGAGCAAGTGTAAGTCGTAAATAAGACTATTTATTCAGCAGTTTAAATAAAAATTTAAGACTATTTATTAACCATCATAAATAAAACATTCCATTCACCAAATTGATTAAATTTAGATATAACTATATTTAAATGATACCACATACACTACACTTTAATATAATTATTTTTTTGAAAACTCTTAAATCTGAAATGAGTTAAAACATTTTAATCATTTAACATGAAGAGCTTATCCAAAAGTTTTTGAATTTATTGTTATGAGTTAATGAAGCATTAAAGTAGTATAGCTTTATTTTATTTTTTATACTATAATTCTATCTTCAAAATAAAAATTAATGAAGTGAAATTATATTTTCGTATATTAACATAGAATAGTTAATTTGATTTTTAAGGGAAAAAACAGTCTAGTGCAGCTTTGCAATTTGGGGATTACCAATTTTAGTAATATATGATAATATGATTATTACTAGAAAGTTATAAATAAGAGAAGTTTTTGATATGTGCTTTATAAACATTTAAGCAATACAATAGATATAGCTAAATTCAAATCCAACAATCAAAAAAGCTACCAATTCATGTAGTTCCTTCATTCCATGGCTTACATAAAAAGAAATTTGTTTCTTGAGAAAGGAAACATCAATATTGATGATTATTTAAACTGTTTGAACAAAATCCTAGTGAATCCCTAATGAAGACTCAATATTATCACAAGAAAAGAAGGCAATTCAAGTTATATCTGATTTTAGTATATGAATGATTTCTTTTTGAATCATAAACATATTTTCTTGAAGCAGGCTAGGAAATTATCAGAGATATGAACATGAGGGATAAAAATGTTAATATGGTGATAAAGTTGAATATGATTAAGACATATAATAAGGGCTCCTGAATCTTTTTTACTAAGGTCATAAGAAAGTTTGGTTTCTCTGAAATTATTATTGACATGATCTGAAGACTTGTCTCTATTAATTGATACTCTATGCTGATTAATGGCCAACCTCATGATTTTTTCCAGTCTTCCAGGAGTTTGACACAGGAACTCCCTCTTTCCCCAACTTTATTCATCATTGCAACATAGATTTTAGCTAAAGGAATTGACAGTTTACGTAGGGATAAAGATGTCAAAAGATATGGATTACCAAAATGGAGCCTAGAGATCAATCATCTATCATATGTTGATGATACTATTCTCTTCTGTTATGAAGATAGAGTAGTAGTAATCAAGATGATAAAGGTGTTGAGAGACTCTCAAAATATCTCTGGGCAGATGATTAACAAGTCAACGAGTTTTTTCTATCTGCATGATAAAACTTCTTAGTTGCAATCAGAATGGAAAGATTAACACAAATAAGGAACGAAAATTTCTCTTTCATTTATTTAGGTTGTCCAGTGCTCTATGAGAGGAAGAACAAGATTTATTCAGATGATTTGGTAAGGAAGGTGGCTAGAAGAATTTTATCATGGCAAAACAAGTTCCTTTCTTTTGGTGGTAAATACATACTTATTTGTCATGTGCTTCAATCTATGCTTGTGTACATTTTAACTGCTATGAATTCCCCTAATATTGATCAGATCCATCGGATCTTTGGAAAATTGTTTTGGGATAGTACTGGAAGTCTAAACGGTAAACATTAGGTGGTCTTGGATAAGACCTAAGGATGAAGGAGGATTGAGCTTTAGGTCTTTAAATGATGTGAATAAGGCTCTCTTTTCCTAGTTATGGTGGAATTTCAGTGTTTCTACTTCATCCCTCTGGAGTAGATACATGGGGAACAAATATAGCAAAGCTACATCCTACTATTCTAGGAATTCAGGGAATTTCCATATATGGAGAAAAATGATTTCTGTTAGACAGAAGGTGGAACATGATATTTGGTGGCAACTAAATTCTTTTAACTCAACTTTTTGGTTTGATAACTAGACTAGAAAAAGGACACTCTATTTTACAGAAAGAGAGATGGCAGGGGAGGAAGAAATTGAAGTGAAAGAATTCATAGTAAAAAGAGTATGGAATCTAGAGAAATTATAGTCTTATGTCTCAGAGGAGATGACACCCCACATTATAGAAAACATCAAGCCTAATATCAATGTTGAATCTATTGATAAGTCTTGGTAGGTAGGAATTCTAAAGGGATGTTTACTGTGAAGTCGTAATTTGAAACAAAAGAAGCCAGTTATTAATTGGATGAATTGCATTTGGGTTAAAGACCTTCCTTTAAGATTTCTTTTTTTCTATAGAGAGTTTGGAAGAGAAGAATTACTACTGACGATAATCTTAAAAGGATGAAGATGCATATTGTTTCTAACTGTTACTGCTGTGAGGAAGGAAAAAAGGAAACAATGTCACATTTATTGGCAACAGCTCTCATAGCTCAGAGGCTATGATACCAGTTTGCTTCATGTACAACTATAAATATTGAAGGCTCGCATCTTCAACAACTATTTTTCCGATAGTGAGAGCACAAAGCTAACCGTAAATTATTATGAAGGCCATTTTAGCTAATATCATGTGGGAATTGTGGAAAAAAGGAATGTAAAAAGACATAAGAAAAAAAATTCTTACAATGGGATGTACAGTCAAAGTCAATTGACAGTGTATCAGTTGGTTAGAGTTAAATGTCCATGGCTTAGAGAAGCTCCTTTTCATTGGAATGGTATGGTTGATTTGCTTCAAAATTATAAACCTACAATTTACTATCACATAGTAAAGTGGAGTTTACCAGGAGCTTTAAGATTTCTTTTTTTCTATAGAGAGTTTGGAAGAGAAGAATTACTACTGACGATAATCTTAAAAGGATGAAGATGCATATTGTTTCTAACTGTTACTGCTGTGAGGAAGGAAAAAAGGAAACAATGTCACATTTATTGGCAACAGCTCTCATAGCTCAGAGGCTATGATACCAGTTTGCTTCATGTACAACTATAAATATTGAAGGCTCGCATCTTCAACAACTATTTTTCCGATAGTGAGAGCACAAAGCTAACCGTAAATTATTATGAAGGCCATTTTAGCTAATATCATGTGGGAATTGTGGAAAAAAGGAATGTAAAAAGACATAAGAAAAAAATTTCTTACAATGGGATGTACAGTCAAAGTCAATTGACAGTGTATCAGTTGGTTAGAGTTAAATGTCCATGGCTTAGAGAAGCTCCTTTTCATTGGAATGGTATGGTTGATTTGCTTCAAAATTATAAACCTACAATTTACTATCACATAGTAAAGTGGAGTTTACCAGGAGCAGGATGGATTAAATGCAGTAAAAATGTAGCCAGCAAAGAAAATACGGATCATAGATCATATGATTTTTTTTGTAAGAAATAGTAATGGAGATCTAATTTATGGTGAGGCACAAAGCATAGAAATGACTACAAACATGGAGACAGAGTTGACAACCATTTGGAAAGCTTTACAATGTTGCCTAAGCCAAGATTTTCACCAAATCAATCTTGAGACAGATTCTCTAATTAGTCTTAAAAATATGATGAGGAGGGATTGGAATACCTTGGTAGTTAGAAGAGAGGATGAAATACATACATGAGATTATGGGTCAGCTAACCATTCAAATAAGCCACATTTTAAGAGAAGCTAATCAGTTAGTCGACTTCATAACAAACACTACAATACACAAGGGTGGAATATAATATTGTAATAATTATATAAACAAAAATATATAAATTGTTCAAGAATCATAAAAACAAAAATGTCAAAATTACTTTAAAATAACAATAAAAAATATTTTTGCACTTTTGCAAGCTAATTATTCTAAAATTATTTAAAATTGAAGAAACTTAATTTTTTTAAAAAATTACATTGTGGAGGGACAAAATTGGGTGTCAACAGTTGTCCCTTTTTGATCGGAGATGATGAAAGAGTTTTTGGGCAAAGAATTTGACGTAATAGCCAATTTTGTCCCAACCATCAACGTTGAAATGAAGTTTATGAAAATACGGGGACAAGAAAAATTGTGAAAAGATTATGGCTAAACTTTGATTTTTGAGTTGCCTACATATCTAAGGTTGCATGAGAATCAGACCAAATGTAATTCAAGAGTTATGCCGAAATAAGCTGGAGTGAGTTTAGAACATCATTATTCATAAAATTGTCCCAATATCAGTGAATGATGATAAAGACGATAGAGATGGCCAAGAAAAGATCAGAATTGAACAAATGAAAAGTTATTTTAAAAAATAAAGTGAAGTAGAATGGACCATTAAAAAGGTAAAGAGTGACGATATAAGGGGATAAAAGTGAAATTAAAACCTAGACTCAACAAAGGGCGAGAATATTGGGAGGAACAAAGTAAAGTCTAGCCAAAAGATTGTCTCAGTATCGAGTTATAACGAGACTGAGTTTTAAGACTTGCAAATAAATCAAAGAAAAAAGTTTGAAGATAATTATAAAGTACTCAAGGGTTTATGATTTGGCCAAAATCTTGATGTGAGAATTCCTACATACCCCGAACTGTAGGGCATAGGTTGAGTAGAGTTTGAGAGTAGATTCATGACCATTGTTGGTTTATTTGACTGTAACGACCCGAATCTAGGTGTGATGGCACTCATCTCAACCCACCGAGATAAGTCAGCCTAATATCCAACAGAAAGTAGATGCGGAAGAAAAAGAAAGGAATCAAAATTTAACTTAACCAAAAACACGTAAACTAAACTCAAAATTCCCAAGATTGGTTGTGAAGTGTACAAGCCACTAATACATTACTGAAGTACGGAAGAAAATACAGTCACAATTTCTGTCTCTAGAATAAGACTAAAACATATTAAAGAGTAAGAGGTGTCCGCTAGATAGATGTAACAGTTACCTCAACACTCGAGATGATAGCCTCAGACGTGGTAGAGAACACTAAGAGATCAAGCAGGTCCGGGCTCACAACTTACACAAGTGTAGAAGCAAGGGGTGAGTATCAAACAACACGGTACTAGCAAGTGGACAACTAAAACTAAGTAAAGCTCAATAGATACAAATACTCCTGTCCTCCCAACCGAACCTCCTTAACTACAACCTGCATAAAACCAACCCAACTCTACACTTGTACAATAATAACAGTAATACAGTCCACAAATACTCATCAATAGTCTCATCAATGAATCATATCAAGTCAAGTTCAGCATATACAGAGCAATAAAGAGGTAAACACGAATTCACAAATATCAACAAAATGCGATGCAATGCAATGAGATGATGTATGTTTGTCCTATCGGTACACATCCGCTGAATTACAGTCCTGAACCCATGGGGGGAATTTCTGTTCATGTAACCTACCACGAAGCGTGTGGATCATCCCCTCAATATACATTTCCTACCACGGAGCGTGTGGCCCGACCCCTTTATTTCATAATACCTTCCATGGAACGTGTGGCCCGACCCCTTTTATTTCATAATACCTGTCACGGAGCGTGTGGTTCAACCCCTTTTGTTTCATATCATTTTCAGTCTCAACACATCATGTCAGAACCAATGCAATCAATTAATGTTCATATAATTCACGATAATAACATGACAACAACAATAATTTTTCCTATCTCACATCAACATAGTCATTTCACATGTCCAAAATAAATCCATAATCACAACATATCAATTCCATCAATACATGTCATTAGATCACCATTTTATACCCCTCAACTCCATTTTTAATGTCAATCATACAGTCAATAACCTAGTCCAATTATCATTACTCTCCAGTACACATAACACGGAAATACAAGCAATCACTCTGTGACTTGAGCCTTTCCTTTTTGTTGGGCCTCCAAATCAATATAATCTAGTCAAATAAATAATCACAATAAAATTTCAAAACTAACAACACCCTTATTACCATATGTCTAGCCTAGACCCAAAAATTTAAGCAAATCTGTAAACACGTTTCTAATCTTGATGCCACTTAACATGTCAACTCTCATATTTTCTGAATTTCAAAACTAGGGTTAAACCTCAATTAAATTGAATAATCACTTTAAAACTTGAGCCTTTCGTAACACTTCCAAATGGTCAAAATCTGCTCAAATACATAATCTTCATAAGAATATGAATTCAATGACACTCATATTGCTATATTTATTTTTGGATCAAAAATTGGGTCAAAAAATCATCTCGAGTCATTGAAGTCAAATCTAAAATTTACTTTCCGATTATGTTCACTCATGATAAAATAAACTCATATGTCAAATTTTAGCTAAAACGGATCGTTATTCGACCTCCAAATCAAGATTTTATGTAAAGAACCCTATGGTCATATTTTCTTATTTCAGCGTTATTTCTCCACTAATATACCCTAAAAATATGTTCGTAATCACATAAAAAATTAATGAAAAGGATGAGAATAATTACCTTGACACTTTGAAATGAAAATCTCTATTTTTCTCTTCTCCTTTATTTTTCTTTTCCCCTTTCTTTTCTTTCTTCCTCCGTATATTTTTTTTTCAGTTTCTGGTTCGTTTTCTTGTTTACGCTTTCTCTCTTACATCTGATGGCTTAATTCCATCAGATTTTTATATATATATTTTTTCTTTTATTATTATTATTTATTTCCTTCTTTTTCTTTTCTAAATTAATAATGTACTAAAAGTGACAAACCATACTAACCTATTTTATTAAATATAAGAAAAGTGGTATAATTATTAAATAAATTAATACTTTAGCCCACCAATTAAATTAATTATCTAAAATTATTCCTCAACTAATTAACCGAAGTTACCGAAAGGTCCAAAATTTTCAACTTAAATTTACGAAAAGGGTCTTTTATGAAAGGAGGAGGACTCATTCTCAAAATTACCTAATGGATCGTTACATTGACTCTCCTATAAATATCCCAATAGTTCCATGTTGTGCTAAAGTTTCTAAAAAACTTAAGCTTGATAAGACAATTAGTAAATAAATATTAAATATAAAGTGATATACAATAAACTCATGGAAATGACACCTCTTGGGTGTGAGTATATGAAAATGCGGCTTTGCATGTCGTAATGATTTAATAAAATGTTTAACAAAGCTTATAAAAATAGAGTTTTAAGGCCGATGATTCGTAAGAATGGTGCCTTTCAGCGATGGTTAATGAAAATTAGACTCTAACCCAAATGATTTATGAAGATGAGGCTTTTAGCTAAATGATTTATAAAGAATGTGACTTTTAAGTCTGCGATTTATGAAAATGAGGATTTTTAAGTCGATGATTCATGAAAATAACGTCTTTGCAAATATTGCATTTTTGCAAGCGTTTCGAGCAATTATCTAAAGCCAATTGTATAATGTATTTAAAGCGTTTGTGCAATGCGTTAGAAAGCAATTGAAATCCATCTGGAACGCATTTTAAAATATCTAAAATATATTTGTGCAGTGCATTTGATAATGTTTGAATGCATTTGTGTAGTGCATTTGATTATATTGGAAAGCATTTATGCAGTGCATTTAAAAATATTTGAAAGCATTTGTGCGGTGCATTGAAGATATTTCAAAACATTTGTGTAATGCGTTTGAAGATATTTGAAAGCATTTGTGCAGTGCATTTGAAAATATTTGAAAGCGTAGGTGCAGTGCATTTAAGACTATTTATGAGGAGCAATTTAATATCATAGGTAGTTTAATTGAGAATATTTATGTATCAATATATTTGGGAATTTTGCGAAGCTTTACTTATAAGTTTCCCAAAACACAAATTTATAAGTAATTCAAACTATTCAGTGTATGATCCTTTCGAGGTTGTAAACATTATTGGCTTCTTTGCTGGCCGATAATTCTGACAAGCCTGCATTCAAAGAAAAATTATTAGCTTTGGGGGAGGTTGATTTGTGTTGACTTTGAAGCTCTAGTTCTTCAAACTTCTTCTTTCTTCAACTTTGTTTGGACTTGCTGCCCCGTCCATTCTAAATCTTGGCTAATGAATAACAAGAAAATACTTTATTGAAAAGATCATATTAAAAGTAATAAGATAAATTATACATATATATATAGTAGTAAAGAATTTTTGCAAAATTTTGGATTGTGACATGTCGTGACATGAAGCAAACGTCATTTTTCTTGAGTTTTTCTTCTGTCTGATTATTCGATTGACCATATACTCTTCAATTCTCTTGATATCTTCTTGCAATGATGTCCCTCAAAATTGCCCCAGTTTTGGTGAAAGAGAGATACTAGCATTCCATTATCATGAGAATCAGCCATATATAGGCTGTTATTGTCCCGTCAAGTGTAAATTGTAAATATATTTCTTGAGAATTCGGAACAAGGGGGTCGAATCATCTATAGGTTGCCTATGTATCCAACATGAATCAAACCATCGTTGTTTGTTAAGTACCAAAATAAAGGGAGAAATTAAAATTTTCTTATAATGTGACCGAAGCCGATGTAGGCCACCTACGTATCCCACCAAGGGAATCAGGCCAAGCGTAGTTCATAATACATAGCAATGGAATTTTATTTTATTTTTTGTAAAATTTCTACTAAGGGACCAGACCCGATGTAAGGTTCCTACGTATCCTGCCAGGGAAATCAATTCGGAACGTAGTTCTTTAATACATACCAAAATATTATACAAAAATAATATAAAAGCTCTTATACATAATATTTCTTAACTACATCTGAATTGATGGCTTTCGTCCATATCTTTTCATTCATTTCTTCTAGAATCAGTGCTCCTCCAGTCAATACTTGGTGAACCACGTATGGACCATGCCAATTACGCAAACTTCCCCTTAGCTTCATCTTGGTGTGGGAATATCCGCTTCAAAACCAATTGTCCCAATTTGAATTGTCTCAGTCTTACCATTTTGTTGAACGCTTTGGCCATCTTATGTTGATAAAGTTATCCATGATAAACTGCATTCATTCTCTTTTCATCAATGAGCATCAACTGTTCATATCGTCTTTGTATCAATTTGGCATCACTCAACTCAGTTTCTTGGATAATCTTCAAGGATGGTATCTCAACTTTCATTGGTAATATTGTTTCTGTTCCATAAACCAAAAGATAAGGTGTTGCCCCAATCGAAGTCCTAATTTTGGTGCGATAGTCGAGAAGGGCAAACGGTAAATTCTCATGCCAATGCTTGTACTTATCAATCATCTTCCACAATATTCTTTTGATATTCTTGTTGGCAGCCTCAATTACTCCATTAATTTGAGGCCAATAAGGAGTGGAATTACGGTGAATGATTTTGAACTTCTCACATATCTCATACATCTAAACTGTATTGACATTAGCTCCACTATTTGTTATAATTGAATTAGGGATGCCAAATCTACAAATGATGTTATTGTGAACAAAATCTGTCACCACCTTGTTTGTCAGAGACTTGTACGAAGATGCATCTACCCATTTTGCGAAGTAATCCATAGCTACCAAAATGAATCTGTGTCTTACTCCATTAATTTGAGGCCGATAAGGAGTGGAATTGCGGTGAATGATTTTGAACTTCTCACATATCTCATACATCTAAACTGTATTGACATTAGCTCCACTATTTGTTATAATTGAATTAGGGATGCCAAATCTACAAATGATGTTATTGCGAACAAAATCTGTCACCACCTTCTTTGTCAGAGACTTGTACGAAGATGCATCTACCCATTTTGCGATTTAATCCATAGCTACCAAAATGAATCTGTGTCTATTTGATGCGGCTGGCTCAATAGGATCAATGACATCCATGCTTTAGGCTGCGAACGGCCAAGGAGAACTCATCACGTTGAGTTCATTTGGTGGAACCCGAATCAAATCACTATAAATCTGACATTAATGACATTTTCTCATGAAACAAATGCAGTATGTTTCCGTGGTCATCCAGAAATATCCAGCCCGTAGAATCTTCTTTGTCAAAGTAAAACCATTCATGTGTGGCCCATATATACTCCCATGTATTTTTTCAATCAACTTGCTCACCTCTTAGAAGTCAACACACCTTAATAACCCTAAATCTAGAGTCCTCCTCTAAAGGATTTCTCCACTTAAGAAAAAGTGATTTCAAGTCTCTGTAGTGTTCTCCTTTGAATATTGCTTATGCCTTCTGGATAATTTTCTTCTTTGAGATACCTCACAATGTCATAGTACAAAGGTTCTCCATCTAATTCTTCATCTACATGGAAATAATAGGCCGATTGATCTTACACATTGATCTTGATCGGATCAATGTAATTCCTTTCTGGATGTTGACTCATAGAAGACATGGTTGCCAAAACATCTGTAAAATTATTTTGAGCTCTAGAAATAAGCTTGAATTCTATCTTGACAAACTTCTTGCATAATTCTTTCATGCATTGCAAATAGGGTAGTATCTTCATATTCTTAGTGCTCCATTCACGTTGTACTTGATGAATCAATAAGTTTGAGTCACTTATAACCAATAATTCTTATATGTTCATATCAACAGCTATTCTAAGTCCAAGAATACAAGCCTCAAATTCTGTCATATTGTTAGTGCATAAGAACTTGAACTTTGCTGATATTGGATAATGTTGACCTGACTACGAGACTAGCACTTCCCTAGCATCGACTCCTTTAGAGTTCACAGCACCGTCAAAGAACATTCTCCACCCAGGATATTCTTTTGAAATATCCTCCCAAATAAATAATACCTCTTCATTCGGAAAGTAAGTTTTAAGAGGCTTGTACTCTTCATCCACAGGTGTTTTAGCAAGATAATCAGCAAGCGCTTGTCCTTTGATGGCCTTTTGAGTGACATAAATAATATCAAATTCTCTTAGCAAAATTTGCCATTTTGCCAGCTTCCTAGTCGGCATAGGCTTTCAAAAAATATACTTGAGTGTATCCATCCTTGAGATGAGAAAAGTGATATACGCACATAAGTAATGTCTTAACTTTTGTGTAACCCAAGTCAAGGCACAACAAGTCCATTCCAAGAAAGTATATCGAGCTTCGTAAGGTGTGAATTTCTTACTCAAGTAGTATATAGTCTGTTCTTTCTTTATAGTTTCATGTTGTCCCAACACATATCCAAATGCATTGTCTGACACTGAAAAATATAGCAGTAATGGTCTTCCCAATTCTGGAGGCACCAAGACAAGCGGACTAGACAAATACTCCTTGATTCTATCAAAAGCTTGCTGACAATCTTCCGTCCATTTGATAGAAGCATCTTTCTTCAACAATTTGAAGATTGGATCACAAATTACCATCGATTGTGCAATAAATCAACTAATATAATTAAGATGACTAAGAAAAATCATTATATCCTTTCGACTTTTTGGAGGAGGCAAGTCTTGAATAACCTTTATCTTTGAAGGATCCAATTTTATGCCCTTCCTACTCATAATGAAACCTAATAATTTTCCAGCAAGGACACGAAATGCACACTTTGTAGGATTTAATTTCAGATTATATCGCCTTAACCTGTCAAAGAACTTCTTCAAATCTGTGATGTGATCTGAGCTCTTCTGTGACTTGATAATGATATCGTCCACATAAACTTCAATCTTATTATGGATCATGTTATGAAAAATGGTAGTCATAGCTCACATGTATGTTGTCCCTGCATTCTTGAGTCCAAAAGGCATTACCCGATAATAATATACAAGGTGTGATGAATGTCGTCATCTCAACGTCTTCTTTATCTATTAGAATCTGGTGGTAGCCTGTAAAGCAATCAACAAATGACTGCAACTCATGCTTTGTATAATTATCAATAAGTATGTGAATGTTTGGAGGAGAGAAATCTTCTTTCGAGCTGGCCTTATTGAGATCTCGATAATCTACACATACTCTGATTTTTTCATCTTTCTTTGACACTGCACTATGTTGGCCAACCATGTAGGATACTTTGTCACACGGATGACGTTGGCATCAAATTGCTTAGAAACTTCTTCTTTAACTTTTAAACTTAGATCAGGCTTGATCTTTCTTGGTTTTTTCTTGACTGGGGGAAAGATGGACCAGTCAGCAACTTATGTGAAACAATGTCTGTACTTAGACCCGGCATATCATCATAAGACCATGCAAATACATCCATATATCTCAAAATATCAATAATTTTATTTCTTTGGGATGGAGTCAAATAGATGTCAATTCTTGTTTCTTTCACTAGTTCTGAATCTGCCAAATTTACCGTCTCAGTTTCACCCAAATTTGGCTTTTCCTTATTCTCGAAATATTTAAAATCTTTAGTCAACTCTTTAGGCTGCACATCTTCTTCATATTCCACAAAATATTGTTCGGTACTTGGCATTTGTTTGCTTATTTCATTACATGTCACACTCTCGGTATTGATGGATTTATTAGTTTACTTGCTAAAAGAGAGAATGAAAAATAAAATAAAATAAATAAGTAAGGACAAAAATTTAAAATTTAAAGCAGAAAACATAGTTAGATATGGTATTTAATCTTTCAAATGGTGGAGGCAAAACATATCAAGTTCATAAATATGATTCAGGCCTCAATTTTGAATCATGTTATTTTATTAATTCTAATACAATCATCTAACAAGATTTTTGGAGAAACGAGGATGGGTTACAAGTCCAATTGTTCAAAGCATCTCCAGGCTCAACATCCCATATGGTCAAAATCTCGGCACAATCCTCCAAAATCATATTGCATTCCACTTCTTCAATAAATTGATTTTTGATACCTTCCAGGAGGTTGTCTTTAGCGACTTCCTCTGATTCTTTTGTAACATATGCCTTGGAAAATAAATGATTCAAGAGTAGAATGGGTTGTGGCAAGGTAATGTCACTTTTTCTTTTGAGATTGGCCAACGAGACTTCTTCAGGACTAGGCTCGTATCCTAAGCCAAAGGTGTATTTCTGGTCAGGAAATTGAATGGGTTCCACTATGCCATCCAAGTTCACTCCAAAACCTCGATAGGACATGAAACCATTATTCAACATTTCTCAAGCCACCATCATAAGCAAACGTGGCAATTTTACCCTTTCAACTTGAGTGACACACATAATCTCTTTAGTACGGAATACAAACTCATCCAGTTCTTCCATACTTTCAACAACAGGGATCGAATTGTCAGAATACATTAAATTACTACCTTCTCCATAAACAACAATTTCATGATGATTTCAAACAAATTTCTAAATTTGGTGCAGGGGAGAAGGGACCGCACCAGCCATATGGATCCATGGCCTCCCAAGCAATAAATTGTAATTAGCAGATATGTCCAATACTTGAAATTCCACTAAGAACTCCTTGGGTCCAATTTGCAATATCCCATCAAAACCTCTAACACTTACATGACTTTTATGAATTTTCCCAATATCAATTCTCAAAGCTCGAAGGGTAATGAAAGGACATATGTTAATGGCTGAACTATTATCAATCAGAACTCTAGAAATAAACTTGTCCCTACACCTGACAATTATGTTCAATGCTTTTTTATGCCCCAAACCTTCAAGTGGTAATTCATCTTCATGAAAAGAGACTTTGTAAGCATTGAACCTTCACCAAAATGCTCCTGTGAGTTACAGAATTCATTAGTAATGACATTAAGGAAATTTGGGCAGGAGTATTCTTCAACTATTCAACAACATAATATTCTTTCGTTGGTATTTTCCTCCAGAAATACTCTATTTCGGCCTCTGTAACAACCCTTTTTTGGTTACTCTCCTTATTTGGTCCTGCTCGTACAACTTCTTCAAGGGAATAACATCACCCAGATCATATCATTCCCGCAGTAATAGTTTCTACAACTATCTTTCCTTTTCCTTTGTCCCTTGCATCAGTCGAGTAACTCCAAGGTACCGCTTTGTTGCAAAAGAAGTTGATTGAGCAACCAAAATTGTGATCTTAGGCTTGGGAACCAGAACTTCCACTTCAATTAGAGCTCGTGATTGGACTGTGATTATGGGAGCAATAAAGGTTGATGTCATAATATTTTTCTCTTCTTTGACTGGTACAAGGTCCCTTCCAAATTGCATTTTTCATCAATGGTGATCATGTTCACATTTTTATGGTTTGAAAGAGGATTGTTATTTACTTTAGGGGCAGCACCTTTGAGTTGAATGACTCTTTCTTTGATCAATACCTCAATCTTATCCTTGAGAGTAAGACAATTTTTGGTGTCATGTACAGTAGCTCCAGAGTTATAAGAACAATGCTTAGTCTCACATACCATCCTGGAAGGGGATTGGGAACTCGTCCTTGGATTGGTTGGAGTACCCCTGTAGTTCTCAACCTTTCATATAGTTGGGATAAAGGTTTGGCTAGAGGTGTATAGGTTTTAGCTGGTTTTCTTTCAAAGTTAGGGCGGGGTCTAGGTAAATTTGATGGACGATTTTGTGATTGGTAATGGATTGAGATAGGTATGTAGGCTGGTATCATAATGTATTTAGATAGGTAGGTGCTCTGGGTGGATAATAGATTGGTTGAGTGGTGTAAACTGGGTAAGGGGTGGCAAAAGGTTGGTAATAGGGCTGAGGAACTTGGGTATACTGACTATAGTATGAAGGTTGGGGTAATGGGTTTTGGTATGTTAACATTTGTTTTGGCCTACGTTCCTGGATGGTCATGACATTGGACACTCCATCCTTCTTCTTCTTAAGGGCTCCTCTAATTAAATCGGACTGAATTGCCTTACTTGTTGCTTGCAAGGCTGCCAAATTAGTGATTCTCCCAGTTTTAATACCTTCTTCAATGAATTCTCCATCGTTACAACTTCAAAGAACTTTTGTCCTACCACACTTATCATCTTTTCATAGTATGTTGCATCCTTTTGAGATTGTATAAAAAGAGAGGTTATCTCGCTTTCCGTCATCGAAGGTTGAACTTTTGCGGCGCCTGCTCTCCACCCCATGGCATACTCCCTAAAAAACTCTGTTGACTTTTTTTCCAACTTCATCAAATAGAACCTATCTGGTATAGCCTCAGTGTTAAACATGAACCTATCCATGAACTCTTATGCCATAATACCCTAACTACGCCATTTCTTTGGATCCTAACTTGTGTGCCAATCCAGGGCTTCTCCTTTCAAACTCCTTATAGATAACTCTATTCTAATGGCCTCATCTTTTCCCACTCCAACTAGCTTGTCACAATATGACCTTAAATGAGCTCAAGGATTTTCCTTACCATCAAACACATCAAATTTTGGTACCTTATATTCCAAAGGCAACTCAACATCGGAATGAACACATAAATCCTCGTACTCAAGCCCTTCACATCCTTTATAGACTTGGATACTTTTGAATGCTTTCTTCAAATTATGAATCTCCCTAGCTACACTTTCATTTATTTTTGACCTAGCTTGTTTCTCTATCTCCTTATACAGATTGACTTCTGGCATGGCTGGCATTGGGGTAATAAAAGGTTGAGCTTCCGCTATATATACTTGTGGCACATATTGCATGTTAGGAATTATAGTGTTGTCACTGGTATGTGTTGGGTCACTTGGTATTTTTGGGTGAGCGAGTTGGTTTGGGAAAGTGGGATAGTTTCGGTGAGTGAAGCTTGGGTAAGTAATGTAGTTTGGAAGACTGGAGTTAGGAAAATATATAGGGAAGTGAAAGGTAGTGGATTGGTTTGTTGTGAGTTGATTTGTGTAAAAGTGACTTGTGGTTGGTTGATGGGTTGTTTGGGAGCAGTCAGAATGGTTTTGAGAAGGGAAAGATTTGGTGGAAAGTCTTGAGGCGAGGGAGAGTCCACAGGTGGAATAGTTACAATTGTCCTATGATTAGAAAGTGGTGTATTTAGGCTAATGGACAAATTGGTAAGGGTTTGAAGTCGATCAATTTTACTTCGCAATTTAGCCATTTGTTGCATCAGGTTAGCAATGTGTTCATCATAAGGGATTGGATCCCTTCCTTCTGAAGCCTCAGGTTCGTCTCTTGGGATAGTGATAAGTCTCAAACCACTTTGATCGAATGTACTTGACTTAGTCATATTGGTGGATGATCAAGCTTTTGATCTAGAAAAGTATGGATGATCCGCCAGTTCGCAGTCAACGCAAATCAACCTTTGGAGAAATAAATCAAAAAAAAGGAAAAAGAATCTCTGTAAAACAAGAGAGAAAAATATTAGTATAAAGTGAATAATCGTTACTTCAATCAATCAATTAGGCAAATAGTGTTGAGAAAGAAGAAAGCATGTATCACATAGCAAATAAATCACATAGTAAGAGGAGAAATCAATAATACAAATGCGTCCTAATATGGACGGGACCTCTTTTATGCCAGAGGTGGGCCTAAACGCCAAATAAACAAAATTATGATAGGTTGATCCAAACCATTAAATTGATACAACTCGAGTTTGGAAGACAAAAATCCAATTTTAATTATATAACAATAGAAGGGTACAATAACAAACAAAAATACATGAAAAGATGACATAAAATGGAAACAATCCAAAGACTTGGCCTAATTTCTACTCTTAATCAAAATGGTGGAGTGAATGAGGATGATGCTCCAATACTGTTAGGCCCTGCACTAGAATTATTCAAAATCTGCATTATATTCGTCATTTGAGCCCACATTTCTGGTGTAACTATTTTGGTTCCAAGATGACAATGTCGTATCCAAATTATCGTCATAATATCCTCAAAACCTTGCTCACATGATATTCTGTAGTTTTTCTTGCTGGTACATTTCCTACTTCCATCATGATAACATTATCCCATTCATTAAGAATTTCTTCAGCTCTAGGGACTTTAAAATCTGACCCAAAGAGAATTTCAAAAAATTTTATGTTTGCTCGTAGAGAAATCATTTGTGCTTGACCGAATTGTTGGAGCATGCGTATCGGAGCATATGACTGGAAACCTCCCAATCCGATGAGCTTGATGTAGTAAAACCCTCGACATCTTATGTAGGCAATAGGACATGAGAGTAGTAGATATTTCCATTGAATTTGGTCACTAGTGCGGAAAATTAAGAACTCGTACCAATCATTAGTACCAACTGGAAACACAAACCTTTTTATCCTATCATAAAAATTGTTAATATGATTTGTATTACTAAAGCATATGTCTACCATGTTATCACGTTGGTAAAAATGTTCTATAGCCCACATTTGCAAAAGAAGATTGCAACCTTCAAAGAAGTTTGTTTCCCCTCTTTTACACTCTCCAAGGGTTCAAAGTATTTCAGCCAAAATCATAGGGACGAAGGTGATTTCTTTTCTGTCAACTACTTTGAAAAGCGCTTTAGCCACATAGCATATACAAGTGCTAATCTTTCCATGTTCTCGTGAGAATACAAAGTTCCCAGTAAAGCCACA
This sequence comes from Solanum dulcamara, assembly GCF_947179165.1. Taxonomy (NCBI): domain Eukaryota; kingdom Viridiplantae; phylum Streptophyta; class Magnoliopsida; order Solanales; family Solanaceae; genus Solanum; species Solanum dulcamara. The sequence goes on from NC_077242.1 coordinate 66,304,487, forward strand.
ACAAATGCAATAGGACAGTTAACTTGCCAATGGGTAGAAGTGCAAGAGAATTCTTTTCTGAATAACTTGTAACTATCCAAGAATCTGTACCTCCCATATAAGTAAACCAAGGAAACCCAATTATATTTGAAGCACCCAAGTTTCTTGGTGTTTTTCAATCCAAAGTATTGAAGAAATTTCTTCCCTGACTGGTTGTGTGGAATAATCTGACCTCTTTCTTGATACTTTAAACTAGTTAAATAATGGATTTCCTCCAATGTAGGTGTTAGCTCAAAGTCTCTGAATGCAAACACAACACGATCTGGATCCCAAAATGGAAGTAACACTCTAACCATATGATTGTCCAGGGAGATCTTGAATAGTATAGTGAGGAACCCCAATTTTTTCATAATTGCTGATTTCTCACTGGGGCTGAAATTTTTCTACCATCTCTTCAATTTGTACGGGACACCCTTGACCATCCTAATTTTGTGCACTTGAGGATTAAATTCATCCTACAATACAATAAAATGAGGAACATTTTCCAAACTCACTATATCAAATTAGGCTTGGATCCGTGTATCATTATCACGTTCCACAAAATATGTTTATTGATCGTTGGGTCGTGAAACTCGTCGACATATAGGTGGTTTTCCTAAATGTGGAGTTGACACCATGGGTCAACCCACCTAAGGTGTATGCATGCATGACTTATATTGAAGGGGAAGCACAGCTCAATCTTATGTTTTTCTAAGATTTTGCTTACTAGACAAAAGGTTTTCGAGCGGACAACTCGAGTGAGGAGGCTAAGCGGTCACCCGAAAAAAAATCGGACACCCCTCACATACGCCAACTCTCCTAAATTTCAAGATTTTTTAAAAATATTTTGTGGGTGTGCAAAATACACCCCACGTGAATGTGTGATAGTGTCAATTTTTCAGAATTGGAGGAAGTATGAACGGAATGATAATTTATAAAGCAGTAACAAATATACAATTACATAAAACAATAAAAATTACAAACATACAATTAATATCAAGCAACAGCAAATCAATAATCACATAAATAAAACATCAAACAAATAAGGTAAAATATACAAATAAAAAAAAAACTCTAATCAATAGCCTAAGTCTGTTATGGTTTAGAACCTAATATTCTCTAGCAGAGTCGCCATACTGTTATACCTCATTTTAACTCGAGGTCAAACGGTGTACAACATATTGGTGATTCCTAAATTATTTAACTTAAGGAGTCGCCACCTAATTATTTTTAAAAGTAAATTAGGATACCTAAATAAATTCACTAATATAATGCTAAAAATAAACTCTAATTAGTGATCTACTTAACTTATGTTATTCTAGGTAAGAATTTTAGTTATCCTAAAGAAAAGGAATTAAGCATCCTTTAAGATTCGTTAAGAAGCGATAACCGACCAAACTTAGGTTAAATTATTAAAACTAAAAAGATTGCTCAAAAATTTTGAAAAGTTGAATAGTTAAGTGAAAAAAGATTTTTGAACTTGAATTAATAGACGAACATTGCACTTCGAAATTCTTTTCTATTTGGAATGGAATGACCTGCATTTCTTATTTGGACAACAATAAATAGTCACTTGTTTAAAAAAACATAGTTGTACAAAAATTATTATACGAAAAATACACAAAAATATAACCTTTACGCATGAAATAAGTGCATGCTTTGAAAAAATATTTTTTAGTAGTAGCTTGGCCTTAAAAACAAAAATGTTGATTTCTTTTTTAAAAAAAAATAAATAAGTAAAAGAAAATGAAAAGCTATCGCCATGACAAATGATTCATTTCTAACTAGAAGTACCAAACCCAAACATCTATATTATGTTAGCTATTGTGAAAAAAAAAATCTCAAGAACTTAAAGCTCTCTACATATTTTATCAAAAAGCTTTTGGTGAAAAGTTTTAGCTAATTCTTAACATAACTTAGACGTCATGCGTACAAATCACTATAGTAAAAAACTTTTTTTTATAGGTTAGCAAATAATATTTCACTATAAAACTACAACAAACTATTTTGTTAATGGCTAAAATAACTAACCCCAAAATGGCAACCAAAGGATAAAAGGTGTCCCATAATACATATCCACAAAAATCATCAAAAAAAAAACATAATATAAGTAATAAGATAAAAAAATGAGTAAATTTTTAGATTTGCTTGCTCCTGAATGAGTTTCGAGGAAGCAAGAGGCACAGAGTGAAAGATAGGATGTGTGTTTCAATGTCTAGCGGTGGCTATGGTCTCAAAACGATACCTCTTACGGCAGTGATTCTTGTAGTAAGACTCCATTTTTGCTCCCAGAGTGCTCATGCAAATAAAAGAAAAACAAGAATTAGTAAAATGATTCACCTTACACAATATCGAATAAATTAGATACAGAAACAAGTTAAATAGCACAACGAATACCTATCCAACAGACAAGATGAGTAAATGTCGAACAAGATAACTTTCGAACCAGCTTAAAGAAACTAGTCCACAGTACTACACATCCTCAAACATAAGATAAATTCAACTCCATCATTTTAACTATAAGGAAACTATTTTTCTAGTAAGATATGTAATCAAACAAGATTTTGAAACTTTACACATATCATTTGTTTAAAATTTTGGATAGAAGCTTATGCACACATATTTGTTAAGAGAAATAATAAAAAAGGAAGTTTAAAATTCATAAGCTATACACAATATGTTTGCCATTTAACAGAGGAAACAAATAACCTTCAAAAGAACATAAAGTCCCTTACCCAACGAAGACACCAAATGTTATTAATTCATAACAACACATATTTCAACTGAAGGTTTAATCACAAAACAAAACCATTTCTTGTACATGACGGCTAAAACGTGAACGAAACATGACTTCAGATCTATATGGAGCTCAAACGAGAATCACACACATTTTAAAACATCACTTTATTATAGCTAAAGTAAACAGAAATAACACTTTATCATAATGACAATGAAAACAGAGAAAAATGGAGTGAATATTACCTATTGCAGGGCAGTGTACGGGAGCACTTTGGTCATGAATCTACCCTCGCTCTTCAAGTAAAGTCAAGTGCAATAGAGAGAAAATTTGAAAACTCTTTGCAAGAAATATTCAAAATAAAGTGTAAGGATTTTTGTGTGTTAAAGCCCTTCTTTTTTTTTGGTTCAAGATTCTTGTCCATGCTCAAACTCCTTCCGCCTGCCTTCTTCTTCTAGAGAATGAACCCCTCCTCTTTATAAACTTGTCTAGTTATCCCCCTTTCTATATGTTGATATCTTTTCCCATAAAATAATATGGAATGGGTCAACTAATATTATATTGGAGAACAAATATTATATTTTTTTTGAATAAAATAATAAAAATGAGCGGTTGAAGAAGGACAAAGGGTGATGAGTATTATTGGGCGGTGGAAACATTGTATGGGTTAAAGTATATGTGTAAGGCTGAAAATTAGTAATATGGGGTAGGGAATATATTAATGTTATGGGGTCGGTTAGTGGTTGTTGATGGGGATGGGTATAATAATATAGTATTATGTGATGTTGTAAAGGGAAAAGGGGGATGAGTTACTGGAATGTTGCATAATGTAGGAATTAAATATATGGAATTGGGTTTCAATATATTGTAGTGGGATTATGGATATGTGGTCACGTGGGAGTTGAGGTGTGTATATTGTGACTGGGTAGGTTAGGAATAAATTTAAAAGGTTAGGATTACAATCAAGAAATGGTCATATGGTTTCAATTATAGTCAAAATAAGTTAAGGATTTAATCAAAAATAAAATTAATTAGTGAAGTCAGCTAAACATTAAATAAGATAAATTAATATTAACTAGTTAACAAGCTTTTTAATTCTAACAAAATAAATTAATTAACCTAATTATAAACTAATTAATTTGAAAATAAAAGCTACTAATTTATGAAATAATTAATAAAAAAAAATTGAGATCAATTTTGAATATTCCTAAAAGGTAATAATTATATAAAACTATATATATTATCTTAAAACAATAAAGATGACAAAAAAAAATTTTAAAATAACTTGAAAATATTTTGTGTTTTATAAAAGCTAATTATTTTAATTTATTCAAAATTGAAGAAGGCTAAAATTAAAATAAGATGAATAAACATCAATTAATTAACAAACTTCTTAATTTTGACAAAGTAAAATAATTAACTTAAGTTTAAACTAATTAACTTAAAATATGAGTCTATTAATTAAGTCAAACTAATTAACAAAATATTTAGTTTAAAATAAAAATCTTTTTGATACGATTTTCGAATAAAAATAAAAATTAATAATTATAATGTATATATTGTTCAAAAATGATAGAATCAAAAATGTCAAAATTACTTTAAAATTAAAAAAAATTGGACTTTTGCAAGCTAATTATTTTAAAATGGTTTAGAATGAAAGAAACTCAAAAAAAAAAAAATTACACTGTGGGCCAAAATTGAGTGTAACACCAACAATTAGAATCAGAACAAGAAGGATAAACAACATCAACAACCTTTAAGCATGAATAGAAACAGAGGGAAAGCCATAGAGTCTCACAGCAGTTATATATACCGAACAGTTTGTGACCACCTCAAGAGCAAAATAGTTGTGAGAAAATTAACTAACCTAAGATGTCAGCCAACAAAAAGTGATACAGTCACCAGCAAAAAGCGAGATTCAAGAAACTGGATCTGCATTTTATTTTTGCGTCCAACCAAGAGATCAAGAAAAAGGAGCTTGGGAACAACTTGAATTTCTCCACCTCTACTTCACTATGGAAATGGAAGGGGTTATCTTGTAGATCAGTTGAAATAAAGATGAAGGAAAATAAAGAATACTTACAAAGATCTACGAAGCTGGAATATAGAGTTCTAACTCTCTTTTGAGTTTCTCATAAACTCATGGACCCCACCGAATGGTACACCTTCAATGGGGTAAGCAACACCAGAGGCTACTGTTAAAATCAAAAGGCAACAAAAAACATATCATTGATAGCTTAGCATGAAACAACAGATCCATCTATGATAAAGAATGTTTATCGCCCACAAAAGAAGAATGAGGAGGAGACCAATGTTTGGAAGAACTAATGGACACATCCTTAGCGGCGACAAGAACAATATACAAAAAAAGAAAGGGATGAGGTTTTAATTAGAAAACCCTATTATTTAGGATCTTATTGTTATATACCGTAACTCTATCGCTTTTAGGTCAGTTCAGTTGTCAATATTTTTTTGTTGTTTTTGCATTTTTTGGAGCCCATCAGAATTAATTTAAGAAAAAATTACCTAGCTATACACCTTATATTACTATATTTACTATTATTTTCTATCATTTGTAAAAATCTCAAAAATCTCTCTTTTTTTAATTCTCTCTCCAACTCACCGATACATCCCATTCCTTCTCCCCAACTATCCTAAATTCACGTCTAATTTGAAGTCTCATATACAGCGGTTTCTTTTTTAATTTCAATCCATGTTTTTCTGAAATTCAAATTTCTAAATAAGGTAATTCAATTTCTTTCTTCTCTGTAATCTCACTTCAATTCCATCTCCTTCGATTTTCCATTGATTTCAACTGTATTTTTTTTTTGTTGATTTTAATCTTCTATTCACTGATACATATGGAATCCTCTCCATCATTTAGTGTTGGTCTCACACAATTAAATCAAAATAAAAAAATTCTTGTTTCATCGGAGTCTGATTCTTCTGGTGAAAGGTATAAAGAGATTAGATCCAAACATCGCAACGATACATTAATTATGGATACTTTACATGCAGAATTGAAATCTCAAATTGCAAAGTCGAAATATACAGTTCATCAATCACCTCAAAAAGAAGAGGAGAAAGTCTAAGGTGTTACAACATGCCCTAATCTTCCAAAGGTATGAATTATTCAAATATATCAGACCTTAGTGCAGCGAATAAATGCATCAGACTAAATGTATCAGATATCTTTTAACCATATCTGATATAGTCTATACAACAACAACAACAACGACCCAATTAAATCCCATAACGTGGGGATCTGATATAGTCTATATGTATCAGATTTCTTTTCTTGTATTTTTAAGTGTTGATAGACATTTCATATGTTGATACATAAGGTTCTAATAAGGTTTTACCTATTATGGACATGACACATAAGGTCTTCATCTTTTTACGATTTTCATGATACATCATGTACTAATTATGATACATAAGCTTTTACTGATGTTGGTTGATCAGGATCCATCAATTTCTGCCTTTTATCTTGTTTTTTATACACAAGGTCTTTTAATTTTCTTATACACAACTTGTTTTGTATGTATATATAGTCAAAACTAAGTGTCTCATATCAATATACATAAGCTCACTATGTATCTGGATTGGTCATCTAGTTGATACAAATGGTTCGATATGTATCATCTATTCTAATGTATCATATTCATAAAGTAATATATGTAATGTATCAAGTCTCAATGTTGGTCTGATTCAATTGTTATGTCAATGCAGGGATTGAAGTATGTCATCAAAAAGATTCCTTCCCACTCTTTGAGATTCGGCACTACCTATACCGCTATTTTATTGACAATTTTAAATTATCAATAGGTGAAGAAGTTATACAGTTATTTAGACAAACCATGTTTAGTCACTACATAGATATGCCACAGTATAATTTTCAAGGTCAAATTATCAAATGTCTTTTACTTCTTGAGTTGGAGAAGAAAAACTCATCCGAATTGCATTTTTTGTCGGAAGGTCAATAATGGTTATGTTAGTGAAAAATGATAATCCCAAAAAACCTAAAAGAGATTTAATCTCTCCTGGTCAAGGAGAAATTGTAGACGTCAAGTAGTTTTTTTGAAATTGGTAGTAGTAGAATGTAGATATTTGTTTTGACAGCAATAGTAAACATTTTTTGTTATGCACTATTAGTGAGTTTCTTTTGAACAACTACTATGCTAATCTTTTGCTATGCAACTATTTATCAGTTGTTGTTGGATTTAAATTTTTGTTGGTCATTTTCTTTACTACTCTCAGTATTGTTATTGGTCATGATACATAACATAAGCTCTTTTACCAGTTACATCTTTTTTATGTACATATCTTCAATTTATCAAACCAAAAATATAGATCTGTGTCACTTTGAATCTGTGTTGCACTGTATCTAATAAGTCTAAACTAATATCAGTTTTATTCATGATACCTAACCTTTCAATATACCAGATACATAACAATTCTTATGTATCATCTCTTGTGGAAGATACATCATTCTGATATATTATTTACAGGTATCTGTTGAAAAGTCATGTGTCAGTATTTAATGTATCAAACTCAAATATCAGTTGAAAGGTCATGTATCAATATTCGAATTTCAGATGAAAGTTTATGTATCAGATTCTCATGTATCAAGCTTTACTGTTTCTGATATATCTACAACCTATATCAATATAAGATGTTATGTATAAACCACAATTCAGTTGAAAACTAATACAACAATCTTCAATGTATCAACCTTTAATATGTCGAATATGTCGAATGGTCATGTCTCAGTTACTCTCATGTATCAAACTCGAATATAAGATGAAAGTTTAGGTATCAGATTCTCATGTATCAAACTTTACTGCTTCAGATACATCTACAACTTATATCAATACAAGATATTATGTATCAACCACAAATCATTTAAAAACTAATATAACAATCTTCAATGTATCAACACTAAATCTGTCGAATGGTCATGTATCAAACTCAGATTTAAGATGAAAGTTTATGTATCAGATTCTCATGTATCAAACTTTAATGCTTCTAATACATCTACAACTTATATCAATACAATATGTTATGTATCAACCACAAATCAGTTGAAAACTAATACAACAATCTTCAATGTATCAACACTAAATCTATCGAATGGTCATGTATCAGTTACTCTCATGTATCAAACTCAAATATAAGATGAAATTTTATGTATCAGATTCTCATGTATCAAACTTTAATACTTCTGATACATCTACAACTTATATCAATACAAGATGTTATGTATCAACCACAAATCAGTTGACAACTAATTCAACAATCTTCAATGTATCAACACTAAATCTGTCGAATGGTCATGTATCAGTTATCAATGTATCAAACTTTACTGTTGATTTTAGATTCACATAACATATATTGTCACTCACTACGATTCCATCACTTTTGTATCGTTCATAAATTACCTCGGATAGCCAAACTCCAGAATATCTCAGAAGAATTGAGATATTCATCTCGAATTGCTTGATGAATTTCAAATTTTGGATTGAAGTTTTGGTATGATCCTATGATTTGTTTATGCTCTGGTTTTTGACTTTTTCAAGTCCCTTATAACTGTTACGCTTTATTACTATCCATAAATAAATCAACAGCATTAATTATTATACACCCAAAACGTGATGTATCAGAAGAACCACTAATGTATCAGAAATCTGAAAAAAAATCAGAAAAATCGGATAATTTAAGAAAAATGAGGGATAAGTTGTAATTGGGCTTTTTTACTATGGGATTTAGGTAAAATTTACTTAATTTAATTAATAAATAAAAAGATCCTAGGACAAAAATTTGATTCAAAAAAAATAAAATGCATAAAGGAAATTTCTTTTTAGTTGATAGAGTCCAAATTGATAAATTAAGAAAACCCCCTAATTTTTATCATCCAAATAAATAATGACATTCTCATATATGGGGGTTTTGATTATATAAACTAAATGCAAGATCTCGTTTCGAACTTACAAAACAAAGATATAGTGCTAGAAGTCAAGAACTAAAAAAAAACCCAGATAGAATCCAATAGAACAAAATTCATTACTCAATTCACATGAAAATATTGTAAAATCACTAAAGAAAAATAACCTGGAAAAAACTTAAAAGCATAGCATATTTATATATATATATATATATATATATATATGCACGCGCCCATATGCGTGCGTGCGTGTGTGCGCACGCATGTGCGTGTGCGTGTGTGTGGGCGCGCATGTGTGTGTACTAGTTTCTGAATACGTATGTTGCACGTTTATCTCAGATTAATGGTATATGCAACGTGTAACTCAAATTAACAGTGTGTGTATACTAGTTTCTGGACACGTACGTTGCACGTGTATCTCAGATTAATAGTATGTGTGTGTGTACTATTTTCTGTATCTCAAATTAATAGTGTGTATATATGTGTGTGTACTAGTTTTTGTATCTCAGATTAATAGTGTATATATGTGTGTGTACTAGTTTCTGGACACGTAGGTTGCATGTGTATCTCGAATTAATAGCACAAGCTTAAGAAATTATATAAAACATATTAAAGTATATGTGTGATGCAGGTCGAAATGAATTTCGACAACCAATATATTTTAGTATGTTATAGCAATAGCACAAAGTTAAAAAAATATGTAAAAAAATGCTAATACATGTGTTGATGTATGTCGAAATGAATTTCTACTAGCAAAATATTTTAGTATGTTAATAGCCAGTAACTAGTTTTTTATATTTGAGATTATTAATGTCACTTATTATTGTTGCACAAAATCACTTTTGAAGACAACACATTACACCCACCAGATGGTCATATTTTTCAGGTCACACCCATATAGCTAACATTTATTTTTGCAACAACTATTATATATTCTTATAAATTATATTATATAATATGAAAGTGTATAACAATGTAGTTTATGTATTAACCCTAAATGTCGCTAAATACACAGTCAAACTTCTTCAACAATTTTCAACAGCTATTCTTGCTGTAAAAAAATAGTCAAAATTTATGCCAAATGACTTCAAATTTATGTAGACGACAACCATCTTAAGACTACTTTCTTTACACAATTACGTGTTGACCAAGTAATAATCTAATTAAACAAATATGTTAAAACTGTGTAAGTACATACAATTACGGCCAAATAGGTCCAAGGTTACATACAATTACGGCCAAATAGGTCCAAGGTGAATTAGTAAACCTTGTCAATTCTATACTTCGTTCATGAAGAAGGAAAAAAAAAGGATATTATTTTGCTTAGTTTTGGTCCAAAAAAAAAATGGTGTCAATTATCCAAGTAGTGCCCTTGTTTTTAGGTTATAAATTTGAGAGATTATTGCTTCAGAACTGCCCCACACCAATGTGCTCTATGGAAATGTCAAATTTGTGAAACATCTAGATGTCTTACTGTAAGACTCATAAAATATAACGCATCGTATGCATTATCCTTTTATATTTGGTTTGGAGATTAAATTTGACACATTAAATTCTATATTAGTGATATTTCCTCTATTCTAATTTTGTTTATCATACTTTTTTTTATTTCATTTAAAAATAATATATTTTTTCCCTTTCTTTATCAATAATTTAAGATCACAAAATTCAAAACTAGACAAATAAATTAAAATAAAAAGTACCACATTTGATAGGTTGTTACGTGGAAATTAATGGTATAAAATTAATACAATGTTCAATTTACAATTTAAAAACTAGCTAACTAATACATGTATAAATTTAAAAAAATATGTATTATTTTATGCAGGTCGAATAACTAAAACCTTACACAATTAATCCCTACATAAATAATATATAAATTCTCTCATAACTAATTCAGGTATCAGTTAATTCTAACTAGCTTCGAAACGACCACTAAACGCATTCTTTAGCTGCACTAATTAGAACTCTCAATCACTTTCAGTATCAGTGGAGCACAAACTTAAAAAGGAAATAACATTTCAAAAGATGCTCTGAATGTTGTCCAAACATAAGCGCTATCCCAACACAGAAAATCTCTTTGATTTCAGAAAATTACTAAATGGTACTCCCAAGAGCTCAAAATGAAAAGGCAAAATATATCAAGATTAGTGCTACAGAGAGTTGAAGAAAACAAGTACAACGCCACTGTTTAACAGCTTCAGAGATCAATGACACGAGAAAGCTTTTGAATGCGATTCAACAAGAAGTCTCCTTGCTTGATAGTTGCCTGGTAAAGAGCATTCTTTGCATCAGGACGATTAGTTTCCAATACTCCTGCTACTTTATCAATCTTGCAATGCAACTTCCCAGCTGCAATGAACCGAGATAGTTCCCTGAAGTAAAACAGAAAAGTTCAATTACGTTACACGTTCTATAGTGAATACACAGTCCAGTATACAGCTAAGCATGAAATAGCACTCACAAGTCGATAAAATCTTCAGACACCCCAAAAGCCTTGGCCATGGCCTCAATAGTAACACTCTTGTAGGACTCTAGGAACTGGGAATACACAACTGTTCTGATCTCCCTCATATAATATCTGAAGTGTGGTTGCAAGTAACGATCCAATTTAATATGCTCCGTCAAGCCAGCTGAAAACACATTAAGGTAAATGTCAACCATTTTGCAACTAATATATCATTCATAGCCCACATAAATGACCCAAGCGATCAACATATAGGTGAATCACAAATCACGAGTGTATGACAGATATAGCATGTTTATCTCTCCTGTAACTCAATACTTACAGATCACATTTTAACACCACTCTATAACACACATTTAGGTTTGTCCATCTCTTTTTACAAGGTATTGATTTGATAGGTATCCATCATTCTTTTGTGCAGAGGTCAACCGGTCTCTCATTGCCCCCATCTCCAATAATTAGTTGGGAAATTCAAGTGAATTTAACTGTCCTACATATTTGAGTTAGTGCTCTGAAGAGATCTCAATTTAAGATTTCTCACCTATTATTATTTTTTGTAGTTAGTGTTGTTTCTCCTTGTAAACTTTCATATTCATTGCTATGCTGTCTTTATTGTTTCTTAATCTTTTACTTGGGTTTGAAGCACTTGAGCTGAGGGTCTTTCGGAAACAGCCTCTCAACCTTCTTGAGGTAGTGGTAAGGTCCATACACTCTATCCTCCCCAGACCCCACTTAGTGGGATTCCACTGGGTATGTTGTTGTTGTTGTTGTTGTATTATGAGAAGTGAGCAGACTATGCAACATAAGAACTGCAATGAGAATCACAAGTCTACCCACCCACCCCAACCCAAACAAACTCCCTGTCAAACTTAAAAAAGATGACGAGATATTACTTTCTATGCAACTGGAAAAGAACTATTGTCCATTTAAAAAGTTCCAAGTTTCAGGTGCGGAAATAGCATCTTTTTTACTCTTTTGATATGTGCCAGAAAGAATATCCCTTTAGTCTAAACAAAGCTTATAATACTCACATGACTAATAAAGAGGACAAAGACTCCATACCTTTGTGCTGATATTCAAAAGACTTGAAAACAAAATAATCGTGGTTTCTATACAACAGTTGTAACCTATTTCACTATCAAGGTACTCCAAAAAGGAAACACTGACATCTGAGGATTAAAACTTCCAAACGGGATTATCTATAGTCAAGGCCTTGCAATACCACTATTCTCAATCAAATTCTCCAGAAAATGCATCAGGGACCCCCATCACAGTTTTCAAGGATATAATCTACATAAACTTTTGTGTGCAGACCTTTGGAAACTACAAAGGCACACTTAACATAAGAAAAGAAAGAATAAACAATGGAAAAGCTTACCAAATGCAGAGAAAAATGACTTGTATTGACACTCATATAATGAGTTCATAAACTCAGACAGATATGGAATCTTTCCAATTACTGTCAAGATCTCTGGTGCATCCACAACCTGTGACATATACGTAACAAAAATGAATTTGCAAGTACATTCATCACAGTAACATCCAGGATATTCCAAGGGAACACAAATTTCAAAGTTCGAAAATTCCTCATACTGCAAACAAGGATATTAGAGGGAGTAAAAATTGAATACCTTTTGTTTCAAAGAAACCCGGTCCAAGGTAATGATGCTCGTAAGGACAGTATAAAATATGAAAGTATCATAGGGGAAAAGCTCATATGTGGTAAAAGTTGAGATAGAATCAAGGAAAAGATCTGCTGCTTTCTTGAAGTTACGAGTGGACATGCAGTACAACCCTTCATACACCTTCAACCTATTCTTTCTCTCCCAGTCACCCCCTTCTTCAAATAATCTGTCAGCCAACAAACATTGGGAGTTAGCTCAATAACTAACAAAGGCATTTAGAACATCATGTCTGATAACATCTGAACCAGCTGTGAGACACTCCCACTTACTTCTTTGCCTTATCTATGCATTTAGAGATGAGGGCAAAATCCAAGTCAAATAATCCCATCTGCAAGGTATAGAACACCAAGTCCATCTTTTGCCCAACCGCAACAGTTTTTCTCTCAGTCACCTTGAGTTGTTCAAGTGCTTTCCCCTGAAATTTAAAATTAAATAAATCTTGATTGAGATTTTCCCAGTGTGTTCAATTGAACTCTGAACAATTATTTGAATGAATAAGAGAAAGATAGAGATAGCCTGCCTTGTTGCCAATACGAATGTAGAACAATGATTTAGCCAAATGAGCTTCTCGAACTTCACTTTCGCCAAGGTTTTCTTCAGCATCAGCAATCCTTGATGAATGTATAAAGTTAGGTGAGTAGTTTAAGTTGAAAAGAGCAATGAATCTCTATTCTATGCAAAAGAAACCAAACACCTTTCTCTCACTTTCCTTGACTATGAATAATAACAATTGAAACAGCACAACCAGGTATGCCCAAACTGGCTCAGAGCAATATACAAGGTACTCATCCATACATTGCATGCACTATGACCCTTTTAAGTATGATAATATCATCCACTAAGCAAGTCATTACTTTCCCTCAATTATTGTAAAAATAAAGATAAGCATTAGGGCTGGGCATAAATACCGAAAAACCAAAATACCGGACCGAACCAAAAAAATTTGGTATTTCGGTTTCTGTATTTCGGTTTTCGGTCCATATTATTTGTAATTTTGGTTTTTTGGTTCGGTTTTCGGTATCACATTTTGTTGTATTCGGTTTTCGGTTAACCGAAATTTAGAAAAGATACATTTATGTAAGTTTGCCTTACCCGTTTGTTAGCCCAAAAAACTGGAAAATTTATTTTTGACAGTACACAGGTTATTGTTTGAATATTGTAATAATATGAAAGGGTGTGCCAAGCCTACATTTAAACCATTTATGAAGCAAGAGAAATACAAAGGAAAAAACTAAACACCCTTCCTGCTTTATTTTTCTGCCAATCAAACAATGACGTTGAACTTTTGGTGAAGGGTAGAAGCTAAACTCTATGAGAACTGAGAAGAGAAGTATCTTTGCAATGTCTCATTAATCCAGATGTGGCAATAAGCTATGTAAGTTTGCCTTAATCTGTGTAGTGTCAAAAACAATAATGAAATATATATATTTTGCCGAACTAGAAAAGATACGAAAAAATCGAATTTAATAAACCAAACCAATTTGGTTCGGTATTCGGTACAACAATTATTCAAATCGAAAACCGAAAAAACCTAAATAAAAAAACCGAAACCGAACCGAATTACCGAATGCCTAGTCCTAATAAGCTTGAACAATGATACCAACTGTAATTAATATTTTTATTAGTAATCATGATTATCGACATCCAAAGAATATGATTCCAAGCTCAATTATCAAATTACAAGCAAAATCTCTAGAGAAGGAACTGCATCACTAAGGATAAAACCCAGTAAATCATCTGAGGATGAAGGACATTTAGTTCATAGTTTCACCTTATGTTGCTCAGTAAGGATGTTCAAATAAAACAGAAAAACCAAACCGGACCGAAAAAACAAGTCAACCTGACTATGGTTTGGTTGTAAATTTAGGTTGGTTTGAACAAATAAATCAAACAAACCGACAAATACACACACATATACATACATTCATTAGTAATAAAACATTCGCTTAGCGATGCAGAAGAGATTGATTGCCAAAACAGTTGTCGCTGTTGAGGTTTCAGCTACAACTGCTGGTTCTGAATTCATGGACTTCCAATCAAAGATTAGTGAAACAGAACAGGTGGTTGAAAATGGTGCCAGCTTGCATATGTTGGTCAGTTTGGAAAGAGAGAAATGCTAGAATGTTTGAAGGCAAGCAGATTTCAACACAGAAGCTCAAGATGAGTTGTATTATGTTGTTCTAGTTTGGTGTAAAGAAAGTAGAGTAGAGGAGATAGACTCCTTGATAGATTTGACAGGCTCTCTGTAAATTCCTTTTTGGTCCTCGAAATCACATAATTCTCAAAGACCTTATCTACTTCTATTCGGAAAAAGGAAGAGAAAGTAATTGAGGCAAAATACTCTTTGTTGCAAAACAGTATTCCACTGGTTAGATTTGACTACAATGTTTAAGATCATAAAGGGGTGGTGATCCTTAAATCTTTAGGGACACCAATATATGAACAGGAAAAGGAGTTCACATAGGATTAAGCAAAATTTTATGATCCCATGGAATAAATTTTGCATAAATAGGTCGTGAAAATCTTAATAAAGGTTAAAAATCAAATAGAACATTTACACGAGTAGCAAAAACAATCTTTTTAGTGCAAACTACTCAATAGATACAGTGTGTCTTACACCAATTTTGACATACACATTATGTGTGCCTTGCAGTATTTTTGTCATACACGTACACTTATTGTCAAGTTAGGTAGTATCAATAATTTTGGCTTATCAACCACGTCTATACAAAATTGAAAATAACCACACAAAAAAACGACAAAACTAAAACCAATGCAGTTTATACTACATTGGTTTTGTTTGGTTTGAATATCAAAAAACCAATGAACACCTCTATTGCTCATACCTTTCAAAATCATTGCTGCACTGAGGTTGATACGATACAATTAGAGTGTGGGGGTGGTATCCAAATTAGATTTGGGCAACTTGGGTGCTTTAACTACACCTATCGCCAAAGAAGTATAGGCTGATTGTGTACTTGATTTTTGATATTGCGTTTATGTCATATATTTATAAAGTCACATAAAAGGTGGTAGGTAGCCCGTGGAATTCATAGAGGTGCACACAACCTAACCCGGACGCCATGGTTATAACAATAATGTATATATTCACATACAACACCAAAATACTTTGCTATTATACGAGATAACGTATGAATAAAATATTAACTGTTTGCAGAGAATTTAATTACACTAACTTCAATTAATTATTGAATTTTTTTTATTGTTTTAGTTGTCGAAATATATATACTTACATATGTATGTCCCAAAACTACACTTTGTGAACTACACTAGGTATGTTGTTGTATATGTCGTAATATGCATGTATTGGTTGTATCGTACTACGCACCCATACTCCTATATGTAAACTCAAATCCTAAGACTTAGGTGATGATGAATCTGACTTCTGGATTAGGACCCTTGTCTCTAAGTACCATTGTTTTCACCAAATTATACTCCACGTGTTCATCGGATATACCGTAAAAAGAAAGTAGGCGGAGAATTTGGAAACGCTCATGCCCCAAATGCCGGGTTTACTAAGAAGCTGAGAAAAGAAACTAGACCATAGAAGAGTGCCGGTGGTGCTCCCATCAGTAATACTTAACTCTTATAAAACTTAGCTTCAATGGGGTTTTGAGCATCTCTTTTCCACCAGCACCCTCAGTGTCATTCAGCTCTATTTATAATACCAAATATGTATATACTACAGCCAGATGTTTAGATTACAGGTGGATCATAAAATCAGAACTTCACTTCCAATTTCACTTATCTTTTGAATGAAATGTACCAACTTTTATTACTTTAGCTCACAAAATATGACCTTCTCTATGACTCTACCTGTTGGGAGAAATTTTATGATCATATACTAAAACCCAATACCCTAATTACTTAGAATTCTGAACTGCAATACTATTATGTCTTCGAATTTATGTTATCAATACAAGACTTTTAACTTGTTAGATAATACCAACCATATTATGATGCCAAGTGAAATATTCTCAACAAAGACTATCAAGTGTGAGACCCTTCTTCTTTAGCTAATTAAACAATTTCACTTCTGATTTTCAAATCCCAATTTATGTCCATCTTATAATTGGTATGTTCTAAAAGGGTGGAAATTTTCCAACATTTGACCCCAACAAAAAAAAAAGCAATCGAAAAGGAACAAAATGAGATCACATAATATGCAGATATAAAGAACTCACTTCTCATCGAATTTTTTGAGCTCCTCACGATTCTTAACACGCATAGGATGAAGAACCTTCAGATCCAAACTAATAACCCCCTTTCCAACTAGGTTTTCATACAACGGAACCATATCTGGAAAAAAAACCATTTACAAGCAAATCAATACAAATCCACAAAAACATATAACAATTTTGAACTTCAAAAAGAAAAGTTAAATTTAAAAAAAAAAACACATTATCAATCAAAATGTACCATTGGAGACCACAGCTTCCAAGACTTCTTCACGGAGGCGAAATTTATCCAAGTCATTGACATCTGGATGTGTCAAACGGAATAGTTTGTGTGCAAGAACTAGCTGGGGTTGCTGGGTTCCTTCTTCCGAATCCATGTGGTTTTCTCTGGGGGAGTTTCAGATTCTTTGCTTGCGAAAGGGTGTATAAAGTTTTCTTCTAGTCTGAGATGCTTAATGTATAAGATGGGGGACGGGATATAATATGGGCTTTGGAGTGGGCTAAACTTTGGGCTATAAGTTTATAAAAAGAAATAAATGACAAACTTTTTAAGCATAATTATTTATATTATAACGAATTATACAAAAGATATAGTGAATTATATAAATATTATACTAATGAATTATTTATATATCGAAATATACAAGCACTAATATACATATGTAATTGTATATTTAGCAAGCGACATTGAGAAAGAGGCGAGCGAGATCGAGAGAGGAAGGAGAGAGGCGAGCGAAAAGCAAATTATATATGTATATCTGTCGAATTGTATATGTATATTTATCAAAAATTTGTATATATATAACTGATATACATATGTATTTATATATCTGGCAAGCGAGATTGAGAGAGACGAATTGTATATGTATATCTATCGAATTGTATATGTATATTTGTCAGAATAATTATATAATGGTAACTGATATATATATATATATATATATATTGTATATCTGGCAGTGAAATTTCTCATACCGCATAAATATATTTGCTGCGAGCTGTAATTATATTAAACTATACCCTAAATGCGTAATATAGTAGTAAGGTTTGTCATACCGCGTAATTTTCTCAAAATTATTTGGGTGAGTATTTTATAATAAATAATTATTGATTTTAGCGATATTTTTTATTCATTATCATTTATAGCAATAAATAAAAATATTATGATAAATTTGTTATGTATTAAAAGTAAATTATGCATGCAATATAAATGCATTATAAGTATTTTAAAATATATTATGTTTGTTTGGCAAGAAATTGGCACAATGCATTATAAGTGAATTAAAGTGTGTGATAAATATATTATCCATGAATAAAACTTGTTTTATATGTGTTTTATAAATTATTCTCAGTAATATGTATTAAAATTGTATTATAAGTGTCCAGTAAAAAAAACTATAAATTATAAATATTTTCTTAACATAACATATCTATGTAAGTTTCTCTTTATAAAATAAACTTATATTTTATTTCGAGCAACTAATACAAGTCTTACAAGTTTAGAATTTAATTACGTGTCTTCACTTAAATTTTCAAAATTATATTTTGTATCATATTTTGATCGTCAAATACATATATTTGATGCATTCAGATAATGTATCCCGGATACATGTGAAGTAGATATATCTATTTTTTGTGTATCTAAAATTGGAAGGTAACTTAAACGTAGTAATTTAAAAGTAAATCACATGTCTAACGATTTTGTCGTATCTTTGATACAAAAAAAACAATTTCCAAATTCTTCTCATTATTTCGAGCATTAGGTAGTGTAATGACCCCGAAGGTCATTTTTGAGAATTTTTGGAAAATTATCATTTTACCCCTTCTGATAGTTGTTCAAAGTCATGTTTGATCCATTTATGAACTTAGTTTTGGAATTTTATGAAAAAGTTGTGAAATGTTGAAGTTTTGAGTTTTTGAAGGTTTAAATTGCTAAAAAGTAATTTTTTGTACCAATCGGAGCTATGAATCTCAGAATGGAATTCCATTAGTTCCATCAGTTTCGAAATGTGGAATTTAGTTTAGGAGAGTTGATGGAATCAGGTTCGAGACTATATCGTGCATTTGAGACCTTGAGTAAGAAATTGTTGAAATTTTGATCCTAGAGTTGACTTTGGTCAACATTCGGAGTTACGATGATCGGAATGTAATTCCAACGATCCCGTTGGATTCGGGAGGTAATTTTAGGCCTAGAATGGTCTTGTTTGAATTTTTTGAGGTCCCGAGCTTGATTTGTTATTTTGAGATCCTAAGTTGGAAAAAGTTGAGTTTAGGCCTAAAGAGAGGTCCGAGAGGGTATTTTAGTCATAACAATCTTTTTTTTTTGAAATCCGACGGCTCCATTGGTTCAGTAACATATTTTATAATCAATTTGCCCTATTGATTTGTGTTTATAGGGTTCCGAATGAGTTCCGAAAGTCAAAAAGATATTTTGAATGTTGCTAGTGCATACTTCTAGCAACGAAAAATTAGACTTTTTTTTTATATGGGAACAGACCCTACACGAGGCTCCCACCTCTCGTGCACAGTCAGGGGTTAAACAACACCCCCAAGCCTTAACATAAATAATCAAAAAGAAAATACAAGGAGGGGGACATAAACCTTACCTCCGATCCTATGGTGGTTCATAAGTCGGCTAACCTATTAAGGTCGGCTAACTCATCCCCGATACAAAAAGAGACTAACTATAACTAGAAAGCAGTAAACCTGTGAGAGGACTCCTCCCGGTACAATTCAACTATGAAAGCATAAATGAGGGAGACTCTCCCCTTCCATGAGAAAAAAAGGAAAGTAACCTACACTAGTCCTATTCCAACTATGCTACGTACCAGACATAGCTACATTGAAGAAGAACAAGTATACGAAACTTCTATCTCGCATGGGATGGGAAAATTCTTTTCATCTTTGCTCTTTTTAGTCTTGTCGTACCAAGTAAATCCAGGTGAAATGTGTCATTGCATCAGTATCATGATTATCAGCTATGGGGGCTGAAAGGAGAGGAAATATATGGAGCTATAGTATCCAACAGCCTTGGAGTTGTTGTGGAGAAAATTGAGAGCCTGAATATCAGAATAAGTGTAGCTGCATTCGACCACCTGCATGGGGGTCCAAATATATGGTTGCTGCAGATCTTGATGTGCTGCAGAGGCCCTAGTAAGCCATGCTTTAGTATCCAGTTGTTTACAATTATGAGGATCTGCACCTACAAGTAGCCAAGGAAACAAACAAACATGGTTGTTGCAGTCTTGTATCCAGTTCCTTGCTGCCTCTCTAGCTGCAGTGATAGCATGTTTGTTGTTGCAGGTTAGATTCAGTAGTAGATCTCTCTTTTGGTACCTGCACAGGCAAACAACACCAGAAAAACACACAAGCAAACAATGGCTATTGTGTGCTGCATATGCTGCATACTGCTGCTGCTGTGCTGCATATAGGAGGTACAGAGGGTGGGTGATGATGGCTGTAGGATCCCTGAGAAGCCAAGCATACTCAACTTTGAAGTTGTAGCAGGTGTGCAATTGTGAACCTGCATTAGCAACTAACAAAAGGGGAATCAATTGTGGGAAATGAACAGGCTGGTGCATGTTTATGTGCAGCTCCTTGTTGCTGCCATTGTAGTTAGGCTGCTTGTTGGTCTTTGTTTTGAGGTGGTTAAGCTTCTTGGAGTACCTGTACAGACAAACAAAAACAACAAACCACACAACCAAAGAAATCTGGAAGCTGCTGTAACCATGTTTTTTGTGTGCTGCAATTTTGTGTAGTTGTTGCTGCAAGGGGTTCCAAATAATTTGGTGTTGCTGCAGGTAGTGAAGAATGTTGGAGAATGCTGGAGAGTTTAGGGTCTGTGGACCTGCATATACAAATAGCAGAGGAAGCAAGCAATGAAGATTGCTGCAGTTCTGTAACCAGCTTCTTGTTGCCTCTGTAGCTGAAGTGGTAATATGCTTGTTGTAGATCCCTCTTTTGGATTTGGGATACCTGCATGGACAAACAAAAGCAGAAGAGTACAGGAACAAGCAAATGTGCATCTCCTTGTTGCTTTCTTTGTGATTAGGCTGCTTGTTGGTGTCAATTACACAAGAAGGGAGGTCCTTTGTTGTGATCAGGTTCAGCTTCTTGGAGTACCTGTACAGACAAACAAAACCAACAAATCACACAACCAAAGAGATCTGCATGCTGCTGTAACTAGCTTGTATTTGTTCCTTGTTTGCTGTAGGTTGGTGGAGTTGTTGCTGTGGTTTGTTGATAATAGAGAATATGGATGGCAATGTGAGTGTACTGCTCCATAGAAGCCCCAGGTTATTGCAGCCCTCATAGCATTTCCAAAGAGGTTCTAAACAAAAACATTCAACCAAAGACAAGCAACCAAACAAACAGGTGTTGAGCTGCTGCAGGTGTTGAGCTATTGCAGTTAATAACAGTTTTGCACAGGGAGCTGCTGCAGTTGTTGAGCTATTGGAGAAGGTATAGGTGGAGTAGTGATTAGGAGAGGAGTTCCATTTATGCCCAGCTGCTGTCTCCCTTCTATTGGGAATCTTTGAACCTGCATAAGGAAGTATCAAAGTAACAACCAAATGGGGAGAATGGAGATGCTGCTGTAGGTTTGTGTGCAGCTCCAAGTTACTTTCATAGTATGAGAGGTTAAGGAACTTGTTGGAGCATGCTTCACAGAAAAGAAAGTCCTCTTTTGTGATCTGGTTCAGGTTGCTTGTGTGTGGCTCCCCAGTAGTTATTGCACCTAAACAAAAACAATCAAAGGAATACATACAATCAAACAAGCACCAAAAACAAGAGGGGTCTCCATTTCTGCACAATCCTTTTGTTTCAGTCATGGAGAGTCCTGTAGCATTGCTGTCCTCTATGTATTTGTTGTTAAAGCATGTTGGTGTATATCTCCAACAACCTGCAAATACACAACAAATGACCAAGGACAAGCAAAGACCTGTACAGGTTAATAGAAAAGAATGGATCTCAAAGAGAATTTTGGAGCCTGTTAGCATTTTCCATGTCGCTCGACTAACGTCTCCACTTATCCGTTTGAGCTAAAAATTTCTGGAGTTTGCATATATATCCTTTCCTTTAGACATGCAAAGTTTGAAGGCTTGTTTCCCAGGTTGGAGCTTCCAGTTAGCAACATTCTTCCTTTTTAAGCTTAAGACAGCTGATTGTTTCAAGCTCGCTCGCCTAATGTCTCCAATTATCCGTTTCGGCTGAAATTTCTTGGGCCTTATCAAAATAATATATGCTGCAATCCTGCAAATTTTGGGGGCCTTTGGACAGGTCCACAAGTTACTCCTCACCCTGCACCTGCTGCCCTGCTGATTAGAGGTTGCAGGGTGTGTGGAAGTTGTAGTTGTGCTATTCTCTATGTATTTGTTGTTGAAGAATGCTGATATATCACTCCAGACACCTGCAATAATACAGCAAGCAAGCCCAAACAAAACATAGTGTACACAGACTAGCCTTAAAGAAGAGACCTCTGTAAGAGCTTTGGAGAGTGTTATCATTTTCCAAGTCGCTCGACTAACGTCTCCAATTGTCCATCTGAGCTGAAACTTTATGAAATTAGCGTATATATCCTCTCCTTTAGCCATGCAAAGTTTGAAGGCTTGTTTCCCAAGTTGGAGGATCCAAATTACTAAAGGCCCTCTCTTTAGGCTTAAGGCAGCTGAATATTTCAATGTCGCTCGCCTAACGCCTCCAATTATCCGTTTGGGCTGAAACTTCTTGAGCCTTGTCATTATATTATTTTCTGACACCCTGCAAAGATTGGAGGCCTTTGGACAGGTCCACAAGCTGCACCTCACCCTGCACATGCTGACCTGCTGAAGCTTAAGTGCTGCAGGATGGTTGGAATTTGTGTTGGTGCTTTTCTCTATGTATTTGTGGTTAATGAATGTTGATACATCACTCCAGGAACCTGAAATAATACAACAACCAAAAACAAACAAAACAAGGCTTGCACAAACTAGCAAACAGGAGGGGACCTTAGTAAGAGCTTTGGAGACTATTAACTTTTTCCAAGTCGCTCGACTAACGTCTCCAATTATCCGTTTGACCTGAAACTTCATGATGTTTGCATATATGGCCTTTTCTTTATCCCTGCAAATTTTGAAGGCTTGACTCCCAAGCTGGAGCTTCCAATTACCAAGTTTCTCTCTTTTTAGGCTTAAGACTGCTGATTGTTTCAAGGTCGCTCGCCTAACGTCTCCAATTATCCTTTTGAGCTGAAACTTGTTGAGCTTTTCCAAATTAGTATATGATGCAATCCTGCAAAGTTTGGAGGTGTTTGGACATGTCCACTTGGTACAAATCACCCTGCACCAACAAACAGAAAAACACAAAGGCAAGTAATTCTGCAGATTATAATAGCTACTACTATTGTCTTGTATGTGTTCCCTGAAAGTTGCAGTTTTGTGACTTTGTTGCTGCAGGATGTTGTTGCTGAGGAAGGTAAGAGGCAGGCTGAAATTGCAGTACAAAGGGCTTCTTATACATGATCCTGTGGTATTGCATCCTTTAGCAGCCATCCAAAGATGAGTTGCAACAGTTGGATTAGGCAAACTTCCAATTGTAGTTTGTTGCATCCTGCTACTGCTGCACCATGGGGCACCTAAGTTTGTTTCTCCAAGGGTCCACATGCTGCTGCTCACCCTGAAATTTTCCAGACCTGCAACTACCTGCATATGCAAGTGGAAAAGAAAGGAGGAGATAGGTACTCTAACCCCTAAATCTAATGGTAAGGAGATTATCCTATAAAAGCAGTAAATTAGGGAGACTCTCCCTTTTTCAATGGTCCTGATTATCATTATTAATATCAGCTAATATTTTAAGGTATGAAGAAGTTCCTTCAATGTGGTTGATTGATCTTCTTCATCTTAGTTCTCCTGAAGCTAGCCATGCCAGCTTTGTCCATTTTGTAGTGTCCCTTGGTCTCTCTTGGAAGCTGCTGAAAGCTGTAGTAGTGTTGTGTATAGCTTTTCATGTGGCTTTCCTTTGAGAGTGAATCTGCAGTGTAATTAGCTTCCCTAAAGATATGCCTGAACTGGAAAGTTTCTAGTTTGCTAACCAATACCTGCAGTTCAGTAGTATAAGCAATAATGTTCCATGGGGGTTTAGCCTCTTGTTTAAGCCACTTGATTAGAAGTTCAGAGTCAACTTCAAGGGCTACCCTGCTGTATCCATGTTGTAAGCACCATAGAATACCAATAATTGTTGCCTGCACTTCAGCTTGGTTATTAGAACCACAGCCTAGTGGAGATGCAAAAGCATATATTAACACTCCATTATGGTCCCTTAGAATGCCCCTTGCCCCTATCTTCCCTGGATTGTTAAGGGCACTCCCATCTGTGTTGAGCTTGATCATTGTAGGCTGTGGTTTAGTCCAGCATACTTTGGTTATTCTCAACTCATGTTGGCTTTTTTCAACCATGGTAACCAAATTTGCCCAATTGCTTGGCAAATCAAGATATGGATACACAGTGGAGATAAGCATATATAGATCTTTGGATATTGAGAATATTACTCTAGTAGCATTAGACTTCTTTCCTCCATACTTGCATGCACATCTATTCTTCCATAGATTCCAACACACAAAAATGGGGGTGGCCTGCATTACTAACTTATGTAGCTCATTGTTAGTTTTGATTAGCCACCACCTCATCAATAGGTTTTTTAGAGGAGTGTTGCTGTGTTGCAGACCCCAGTACCCTAAGAAGTGCTTCCATATGTGTTGTGCAAAGTAACCTGATACAAAGATATGGTCTATATCATCAAGACCTGCTCTATAACAACAGGAGCATGCAGCAGGATCCTGTCCAAAGGCTACTATTCTGTCATTTGTGGGGAGTTTAAGTCTGAAAGCTCTCCAAAGCAGAAAAGAGGCCTTGAAAGGAATACTATTGTGCCATATGTTGCTGTTAGTGGTTGATCTTGTCTTTTTCTTCCTTACCAACTCCCAGGCTGATGAACAAGTGAAATTACCATGAGAGTTAGGCTTCCAGTAAGCTTGATCCTGCATATTTGGAATGTAGCTGATGGGAGTGCTGAGAATTCTGTGCACCAGCTGAGGGGGTGCATGTTTTCTTACTTTCTCTTCATTCCATCCTCCATTTTCCATGAATTCTGATACAATAGAGTTATTCAATCTAGGGAGACTTTCATTGTGGTAAGCTAAGGGACCTACCCTTAGCCAATCATCCCACTAAAAACTGCTTGTTCCAGACTTAATCCACCACTGTATATGAGGTTCTATATCCTTTTTGTTGCTCATCATATGCTTCCACATTAGGGACTATCTTGTGTCCCACTTTTTAATGACTGGATGAGCCCTTTGGCAGTATTTTGCTTTAAGGAATTCCCCCCATAGTGTCTTCTTTGATCTGAAAGTCCACCACTGTTTGTATTGGAAGGATAAGCACACATCCTCTAATTTTTTAACACCTATACCACCCTCCTCATAAGGATAACTGAGAGTATCCCAAGAGGCCTAGTGATATTTTCTTCTTTCAGTATCCTATCCCCAAAAGAAGTCAGCAATTAGTCTTTTGATCTGATTCATGGTGGTCTTGGTAGGACTGATAGCTGACAATAGGTGTATAGGAATGGATTGCAGCACTGATTTCACCAAGGTGACTCTACCTCCATAGCTTAACATTTTAGTCTGCCATCCCCTAATCCTGCTTAGAACCTTAGAAACCATACTAGAGAAGTATATGATCCTTTGTCCTCCTATATATAGGGGGCAGCCTAGGTAAGTGATTGGGCCATGAGTGCATTTGTATCCTGTGATCATGCTGACCCTATCCACCACACCAGAGGGAGTATTCAGTGGCATCATGGTTTGACTCTTATCTTTATTGATAAGTTGCCCTGAAATATCTTCATACAGTTTAAGAGTTTTGGTAATCAGTGTAAGTGAGAAGTTGCTGGTAGATGTGAAAATGATCACATCATCTGCAAAGCTCAAGTGATTTACTTGAGGACCTCTTCTTTCCATCTGGAATCCTGTATATAAATGATGGTGATGAAGATTGTTGAGAAGTCTAGACAGAACTTCAGCTCCAATGATGAATAAGGTAGGGGATAGGGGGTCTCCTTGCTTGAGTCCTCTTGTAGAGTGGAAGAAGCCATGCCTTGCACCATTAATGATGACTGAGTACCAATTGTTTGACATAATCTTCCAAACCATATCAATCAACACTTCTCCAAACCCCATTTTCCTCATGACCATACAAATGAATGACCAAGAGACCCTATCATAGGCCTTGGCCATATCCAGCTTTATCACCACATTATCCCCAGCCTTTGGTCTCTTAATATTGTGGATGATTTCTTGAGCTAACATTATGTTCTCAGAAATACTCCTACCTTTAACAAATCCAGATTGGTTATCTGAGATTAGCTGAGGCAATATAGGAGCAATTCTGAGGCTTATCAACTTAGAAATGATCTTGTTAGTGAAGTTGCTAAGAGAAATAGGCCTGTATTCTGATAGGCTGTTGGGATGCTCATTCTTAGGAAGTAGAGCTAAGCATGCATGAGAAATAAACTTGGGAATACCATGTCCATTGAAGAAATACTGGACTAATCTCAGTAGGTCTTCACAGATGATATCCCAGTATGAATGAAAGAATTTCCCATTCATTCTATCTGGTCCAGCAGCTGATGTAGGGCTCATAGAAAATACAACTTTCTTCAGCTCATCCATAGTAGGTAAGGATTGCAGGCTCTCATTCTGCTCCTCTGTAACCATCCTTGGAATGCACTTAAGAACATCTTCCCTGATCAGTCTCTCTTCTCCAGTGAATATTTTTTCAAAGTGTGTTGTGGCTGCTCTTGCAATATTATCTTCACCTTGAATAGTATTGCCTTGTTCATCACTAATCTGATGGATGAATAACCTTCTTCTTCTTCCTCTTATAATAGCATGAAAATAGCTGGTATTGGCATCTCCATCTTTGAACCAATGAAGTTGACTTTTCTGCTTTAAGATAGCCTTCTCCATCTTCAGATATCTGATGTACTGAGCATTGATCTGATGTATCTTGGACCTGTTCTCTTCAGTATTGTCACTGATTATTTTCTCTTCAGCTTGTCTCACCTGCTCTTCATATTCTTTTACTAAAGCAAAGATGTCCCCAAACTCATTTCTTGACCACTTACTAAGAGTATTAGAAACTCTTTTCAGCTTTTGTTGGAAGGTTCTCATTGGATTTCCTTCCACAGGATTATCCCAACATGCTTTTACAGTGCTAAGGAAATTGTCATTGTCTGTCCAGCAGTTTAGAAATTTGAAATACTTGATAACATTACCTTGTTTTGCCCTGCTTTCCATCAATAGAGGGCAATGGTCAGATCCTGTGGAGGCTAAGTGACTGACAGTTGTTACAGGCATGAATTCTAACCAAGAGTCATTAACCATGGCCCTGTCAAGTCTTTTCCAAATTCTAGCATCTTTGTCCCTATTGTTGCACCAGGTGAACTTCTGCCCACAGAACCCCAGATCAGTGAGTCCACATGCTTCTATCACACTAATAAACTCAAAGCTCTTGTTCATATTATATGGCTGGCCCCCCATCTTTTCTTCAACATCTGTAATAACATTGAAGTCTCCAATGGTGCACCAAGGCTTCTTCTTACTGGAGAACTGCAACATCTTGTCCCATAAGTCTCTTCTCATGTAATCCTTGCACTTTGCATAGACAAAGGTAATGAGGTAGCTATTAGGACAAGCCACATGATTGATCTCACAAGTGATCTGCTGCTCATCCTGGTCCAAAATGTTGCAGGCAATGTCTTTGTTCCAGAATAACCAGATTTTGCTATTGGAGTTGGACATAACATTATCCATACCTAGCTGAATTCTGTGAAACTGAATTTGAGATTTGTTGGAAAATGGTTCCAGCACTGCTATGATAGACAGCTTATGAAAGTCCTTCAACCTTTGTAACCTATGAAGGGCCCCCTGAGTATCAATACTCCTTGCATTCTAGCAAATTGTACTAATCATCAGGGTTTTTGAGTTTTGGACCTAGTGTTGATGTTGCTGTTGACAACAACATTATCAGAACTGCTGATGATACTTTGTTTAGTCTTCTTCTTTGTTTGCTTACTTTTAGAGGGTGGCTCCTTCTTTTTCTTGTCTTGCTGACTTTTCTTCTGCAATATAGCTGTCATTGTAGATCTGAATGCCTCCAGGTGATCTTCTTTTTGTGCCTCTTCCCCATGGTCATGGTCTTCCACATCTTCAGAATGAGTGACCCTATGTTCATCAGAGGATCCCTGGGACTTAGCAACCAGTTGGACCTCTTCCTCATACACCTTGTCCCTGGATGGGCTGAAAGCCTTAATCAATTGTTCACTCACAGCATCCTCATCCTCATAGTCAGTCATTGGTTGATAATCACTGTCCTCTTCATTCTCAGATACACACACTGCATATTCATCAACCTCAGAGTTGAAGGTACAGTTGGGCTGAAGATGTTCAGTAGTTGTCTCAGGAATAGGCCTTACTGAATGGGGGGAAGTTGTGAGGATACAATGGGCCTAGAGGGGAGTGATATCCATGCCCACTTGATCATCATCCAAAAAAAATTGTTGACATATTTGTTCATTGACAGAAGAGTCTTTTTCAACAATTCTTTTTTTAATTGCATCCCTTCTCTTCTTGCTCATGTTATGCTTTTTTCCATCAAAACCTGTGATACTTGTACTTGCTACTGCCCCCATATATTTGGCCATAGAGCCTTTGATTGTTGGCAATTGAATTGCATCAGTACCAATGTGATCCTTGTTAGCATTCTAATCATCTGTTTGAGTTTTTGTGAGAGGAGGGCTGTTGTACTGAGATTGTTGTACTGGGGTAGCAGGAGCTCTATAGTCACACCTAGGGTCAGTGCTTGGGTTCTCATGCAAAACATGAGACAATCTCCCACCCCCTTTGGTTGCCCCTTCCTGCAAGTTAGTGAGGTTCTCCTGTACTCCTCCAGCCATTCCTCCAGCAACAACTATGTCAGCAGCAGTAGTATTATTATATTGTGGGGAATTCTGGGGTATTGGGAGCGTTAAGTCAATACCTGAACTTCTTGCTTGTGTGTTTACATAATTATCACCTGGTGAGGCAGTACCTGTGCAGTCTACATGATGAATTGGGGTCTGTGGGGACACTGAGATAATCTCATGTCTTTGTTCTTTGGTTTTTTCTTGCCATGTTGGTAAACTCCTTTTCTTGGAGTTCCTTGTGTTTACTGGTTCCCCTGCAACTTGGTTAGTGGTTTGATCTTGTGGAACAAGATCAACATAAAGATTGGTATTGGAAATAGGAATAGAAGACTTACCTGCACCTGTGTTTTTCTGCTGTAATTGATCTTTGTTGCTGTAGTTCTGTGGTGGAGTAGGCCTATTCACATTGTTTTGTTGAAGATGGCTTTGTCCCTTGTGTTGTTTCTTCTTCTGAATTTGCCACTCATTCTCATTTGTATTATCATTCATGGTCTGTGTTTGAGATGGAACTTCAGTCGGTGAGGTGTAGTTCCTTTTCTGCACACCAGAAGTTTGTGGGTCCTCTTGGTCATTTCCATTTCTGTTCTCCCTGGTCTTGCTCTTTTTAGCAGCTTCTTCATCCTTTCTTCTCAGTTGTTCATCATCCCTCCTCTTAATATTACAAGCATGCTGCCTATGTCCCTAGTGTTTACAGTACATACAGTATTCTGGGACATTCTCATATTGTAGAGTTTGCCATCTTCCTATGTTGGGATCCTTTTTATCATGGCCAAGCCACACATGAGGAGGTCTCTCCTTAGTGAGGTCAACCTGAACTCTCACCTTGGCAGTGCTCCCTCTAGTCTTCTGAATGGATACTGCATCTATGAATAATACTTTGCCAACAGGAGCAAGCAAAGTAGTCACAAACTCCTTAGTGTAACAATGCCAGGGGAGCTCAGGAAGGGCCACCCAAATTGGCACAATAGGAGTCTCTTCCTCAGGCCTGAATGTTGGTGTCCAGGTCTGTATTCTCATACTTTGTCCCTCAATTAGCATTCTCTGTTTGGTCCACACTGTGGTGTAGTCCATTTCATTATCCAGGTCTATGTACACATGCCTAGCATTAAAGTGGGCAATCTTAACTCCTCCTACAAGTTGAGTTTGGAGGATGAAGCTTTTCCTGATAAGCTCTATTTTAGGCATAGTATTGGAAAATTTACCCACTAGAGTAAATTTACATTTTTCAGCTAATTTGACCATGAAATCATTGTTGTCATATAGCACTGCAGGAAGACCTTGTCTAGTGGTGTATATAGGTGTAGATAATTCTACAGGGGTCTCAGTTCTTGCTTGATTGACTCTCAATTTAGCAGCAAAGGTTTGAGTTACAATATAAGGGGCTGGCTGAGGTACCTGTTCTTTTCTGCTAGGGAACTGAGGCTTCTGAGCATTTTGGTT
Organism: Solanum dulcamara; assembly: GCF_947179165.1. Taxonomy (NCBI): domain Eukaryota; kingdom Viridiplantae; phylum Streptophyta; class Magnoliopsida; order Solanales; family Solanaceae; genus Solanum; species Solanum dulcamara. The sequence continues at coordinate 66,334,977 of NC_077242.1, forward strand.
GGTGTGACCACCTGTTTATTGATGGTTGGCAGCTAGGTTGTGTTCCTTTGGTTGGGGTTGGTTGTACACTAACTTAGGAGCTTGGTGATTTTGATTAGTCCTATCAAAATTACTAGATATTTTGGGGAAATTTTGCTGATTTAGATAGTTCCTTGTAGGGGCTGCTGTCAGGTTGGTATTTGTTTTGGGAATGTTGGTACCTTTGTTCTGCATAACATTAGCTACAACAGGTTCTTGTTGCTTAGTTGCATTAAGGATATTGCCAGCACCATTTCCAGGATGACATTCCATCCCCTGCATTGAAGGTTTTATCACAGCACCATGGTTCTCATTTGCATTGGATTGCAAGTGAGTTCCAATGGATTTCAGCATGCCATGGACATTACCAGTTTCAACATTTTTACCATTAGGATTAACAAGAGGTGATTCAGCAGTCTTAGCATGTATTTGATCATCAATGTTAGCATAATTAGTATGAGGTAATGAAGATTGGTTTAAGGGTTCAGAAAACTTACCTTGTGGTTCTGCAGGATTCATACTGTTACATTGTTGTGGAGCTCCTGAAGTATTTCTATCAATCTTGGAACATTGATTCATCAACTTTGCATTATCAATTAGGTGCATATCATCATTTAGTTGATTGATTTGCTCAGGTTGCAAACATTGATTAAGAGCCAGTGTATTCATTTCAGCTTGAAATGCAGCAGAACTGGGCACATCACCTTGAGGAGCGTCTTGACGACTTTTTGAATTTTGACTTGTAGGTGATGATTCGAAGTATGTACCTTTACTGGATGTCTCCACAACACTCTTGGGAAGATTTTGGCGTTGGTTTTGCATTGATTGGGTCGCCGGAGCTCCGGCGAGCCCACTTGGACAGTAGCTCTGCTGCCTATGCATATTTGTGCTAATCGAAGGGCATTGAATTTCTTCTATAGTGTTTGGGGGATGAGGAATCATATTTTGCATATCAAATAAACCAAAACTGATTGAATTACCTGAATTAGAAGCTCGAATTTGGTTCTCCAATTGTTCTTCATTTTTTGAACCAGTAGCAGCTTTTTGGAAATTCGAATTGGTGTGTGAAGATTCGAGAGTTCTTACCTGGTGAGGATTTATCAGTGCATTGGAGCGCCCATGTTGGCATTGATTTTCGACTGAAAAAGTTGCCGGAGCTCCGGCAGCTTCTCCGGCGACTTGCTCCTTCACTATTTCTCCGGCCATTTGGTCTGATAATTGGTGAGGATAGGCGCTTGGATGTGGGGAACAAACCCCTGGGTTGGGCGCCCTGCGAATGTCGCCGGAAATTGCTCGCGCCGGCGGCGGACCAGTCGCGACTCCTTCATCAGTCGCCAGTGAATATCTCGACATTGGATGGTTCAAATGATCTGATTTTTGCATATTGTGTAGTTCTTGCAATGCTGATGATTCCCCAATTTTTTGTTCGATTCGAATCAGCCCAGCTTTCTCCAAATCGTTGATGTGATGAACCCAGGCGATTTGCTCTTCCGACAGTGCTACAGTGATCGCCGATTGTTTTTGCACTTTGGCGGGGCTACGGGTGGAATTTTCCGATGCTACGACTTGCGTTGCATTCGTGTCGTCGTTATCTTCGTTCCTATCTTTTGAACGAAATTTTTCGAGATCCGGAGGTGGGTCCCACCCCATATTCGTCTTAATGAAAATAGTGCCCTTAGTTGATGATGTTGACGTATTCCTGGGCATGTATGTTTATTTTATTCGCGTTGTTTTATATAAATTGGTGGCACCGATACTGGACTGGTTTTCCTATATGCAGGTGGAAGCATTCCTACTTTATTGCATAGTTTAATCAATTCCTAATACCCAGTCGTTCAAACTTACTGGATACATGTAGATTGTACTCACCCCTACTTCTATGTACCCTTTTGAATACATATTTTAGCTAGGATTTTCCTCGTGGCAACTGATTATTCCAGCAGAGATCCTATATCAGATTAGGTGGTGAGATCCAGTACATGAAATTATTCATTGAGACAATATGTAATTATTTCAAACTATAGGAGAATTAATAAATATTATAGAATGTTTGTGTAATTAGATACTTTTTTCATAATTATAACATACTACAATGTAGGGACTGATGAACATGCCCTCCAATTTTCAAAAAGAAAAATAAATCTGTCACGTCTAGGAGGGTACCCTAGACGTGTCCGACACTCAAAAACCATTGTTGGTCCCTAAGCGAACCACTTGGCCTGATCACTGATCCAATCATATAGTAGAAAACTCAAAAGTCAGGAAAAACACCTCATAGAGGGTAACACGATCAATAACTCAAAGAATAAAAGTCAAAGGCTAACAATCAAATATAAATCTATGTTGTAAGAATAATCTGATAGTAACTAGTCAAGATATAATGGCATCAAATCAAATCATCACTGTCTAGTCTATAAAACCCCTACCTCTACTATCTAGATGGGGCTCATGAAAAGTTTATGGCTACCTCAATGAAAGAAAAGTACTATCTCAACATAATAAAAGATAAGTGTGGAATCCTTTGAAAACAAGGGGGACTTAACAAACTTGATGACAAATCTGATCCTCAACAAAGCACCTGTTGATGAACTCTAATACTTGTCTCTGCATCATGAAAAGATGCAAGCCTAAATGGACGTCAGTACGTGGAATATACGAGTATGTAAAATGGTAGGAAAATAATAACCATCAAGATAGAATAAGCTCAAATTAGAATACAGAACTCAATCAGGATATCACAAGTCTAACGTAAATATGATTTAGACAGGATCAATCTTATGCCAATCAAACCAATCATTTAGATTACTATCAAGACCTATCTGAGAGTTTCTCTTATCCAACAAACTTCACCTATGAGCGATGAGGTACAATGAGCCAACATCATTGCCATGTTCATCCAATACTTTGCAAGGGTAAGAGATGAATCAACCAGTCAAGGATCCACAATCAAACAGTCCAGTCCACTTTAGGGACAATAATGGAATTCTACCAATTTAAGGTACAATCCTCACCTACGTTGGCCATGCAGTTATTGAGTTCGAGTTGTTAGTTACTCTCATCCCATTCGGTGCTCGATACTACTCCCAAGACTCAATGCTCATAAAACTCTATCCATTCAGTTCAATCTGGTTATTCGACAAGTCTCATTTGGACTCTTATCAATTCATCAGTTCTATCACAATCAAACTTCTCAACCAATCATACTAGGCAATCAATCTCAATCATATCTTTTAAGAGTAGTTTAGATATGTATTTATGACAATATTTAATTATATTCAATTATTTGGGTTCCATTTGAGAAAATAGAAAGGACCTTCAAGTTTCATTAAGGCTACATTCAGGGCATTCACAATTTATTGTTCTAGACTCAATCATTATATAGGGACATTCAAATATTGGTAAATTTCTAGTTAGGGTTCATGTAAAGAAAAAGCCAAATCATTTTTTACAAATATTATAGTCATAAAACAATCACCAATATCATATTATGCAAGAATATACTAAAGTTTAAGGAAAACTTTCAAGAAATTACTCTTGTAAGACCCAATTCAACTCAATTCCACACGTCAACTAATTAGGGCACATGGAAGAACTCAAATCTATATTTTAGTTAGCCTTACATACCTGGAATGTAGACTGGGCAATCAAATTGCAAATGATTTGCTTGAATCTCTTGACCTCTAACCTCTCTCCTCTCCTTAGCCCTAGCTCTTAAGTTAATTTTGCATATAAAGACTTAAGAATGCGTTTAGGAACTTTTTTAAGGTCGAAAATGGCCTAAGGAAGTTGGTGTTAAGTATAGGAGGGGTGGAGAAAAGTTAGGAATGCCCCTCACTTAAAATTGAAAATAACACATAAATTGCATTCAGTGATGCGTTTTATGAATAATTGATGTAAATGAGCTATGTTGGGGTAGGTTCGCGATGCGGACAGTCGCGCACTCTTTTGGTTAAGCAATTTTGCCCCGAAAATTTATCTTTTGATCCATTTGGCCTAAAATTCAATCGAGACCACTTTCCTACATGATTTCCCCCCTGATCAATATTTCGGCCTCGGATTGGCCAAAAAGTTTGGAATGATACATTATGCGAGCGCGCTATCCTCTAGGGGTATTTTGATCATTTCTGGGATATAATAAAATCCTTCATTCTCTCTCCCCATAGTTCCTCCAATTTTCAAAAAGAAAAAAAACAAATCCCTTGTTCTCTCTCCCCATAGTTCTCCCAAGAATTCAACCATCTCTTTCCCATTTTTCTAGTTTTTAATAGCTTAATCGAGTTGATTAAAATTCTATTTTGGGTATTTTAATTTATTTATTATATTTTATCCTTTCTTTTTTATTTGAGGGGGGGGGGGGAGAGGAGATTATCCATTGATGAACGTGTTTTCCCTCCCCTCCTCTCTCTTCAACTATATTTAATTTTAAAAAAAGGAAAAGAAAATTCCTTCCTTCTCTCTCCCCACTTCTCCTTTTTAGATAATCACTCCCAAGAAATTCTATTTTCAATTTGATACTCTCTTCCAATTTTCTTGTTTCTTATCATTTTCATCGGAGTGACTTTATATTTTATTTAGAATGTTTAATTTTGTATTTTTTTGTTGGGGGTGGGGTGGTGGGGTGGTGTAATCGTTGTGGGTTTCTTTGTTGTGTACCCACTTCATACATTAAGGGGTCACTTGGTACAAAAATTAATAGCACAAGGATTAGTAACGCTGAAATTAGTAACACATGGATTAGTAATGCATATATATTTTTTTGTTCAAGTATTTGGTTCATTGTTTGCCACTTAATCTTGTGTTTGATTTAAAACTCTACAAAAAACTTCTTTCCAAATATACCCTTGAATTATTATGGAATTTTTTATTTAATGTAAATGCATCATGGTAGATAACTGTCGGACAATATTAATTTTTTGTGGCCTTCTAACTAGCTACGAGAAGAATAATTTTGTCCCTATGTTTGCTATTTTCTCACTTGAATTATTTGTGGGTAAATAATTGTCATCTTAAGAAAGTGATGTCTCACAGAACTTCAATTTTTAATTTTAAAAAGATAGATCAACTACTTTTAAAATTAAAAATACGATAAACAATAGTAAAATCGAATAAACCATCTACGTTTATACATAAAAATTGCAAGTTGTAATTTTTGTGAAAATTTTCGAAATGACATTTATAAGATACCATATTACTAGTTATAACATGATTGTTTAACTTTCAAGTTATAACAGTAAAATACTAACAAGTTATAACATTTTTAAAAATGTATTAATAATAAGCATAATTAAAAAAAGTCTATTAAATGTATTAATGGTGATTTAGAATTACCATGTAATCAGGAGTCAATAACTGATTATACATTTAATATTCTTTATTTGCTCAATCAGTTGAATCTGTTAGATATATTCCTTCTTGAAAATATTCCCAGTTTTTTGTCTGTATCATCTTCTCTTTCTTCTCTATCAAACGAGTTTTCCATTTTTTGGAAGAAATTTTAATTGTTATTCTCATGAAAAGTGAAATATTCTTGTCGATACTTATACAACATGGTGGTAGATGAGATTGTATAGGTTGGTTACTCACTAAAGTTCTCTTTTAAAAAATTGGATTAAAAATAAACAATTTAGTTTTTTGTGTATGTTTTTTTATTGATAAACTTAATGGTGAGTATATTAATATAGGTGTATATAATTTCTTTATTTTCGAAAAATGATTTGCAAATGAAAGCAACATTTGAGTTAATTAATATAAATTATTTTTGAATAATCGTTAATTCGAATGATGAACAAATATATGCGTGGCATGAATTTCGATTGAATTTTCTATATTTGTGAGTGATAAAAGTTGAAACTTTCAAAGTCCTAATAGTAAACCATACATTTACTTATTTGGAAGGAATTTCGTGTAATGATGTCACGACTCAAAAACCGAGGTCATGATGACACACATCCCAAAATCCAACCTGATGTGTAAGCCTAAAAGTAAAATTCATACGAGACTCCCAAAGAAAAAGTCATGCCACAAATTTAATGAAAAGAAAGACAATGAAGAAATTATCCCAAAACTTGGTGTCATAAGTATAAAGAGCATCTAATACAAGATTCGAGTCTGAAGATACAACATAAGTCTTTGAATAATACAAAATACTGAGAAATAAAGATAGATTAGTGACGATCCGAATTTCGGGACCTCACCACTAATAGGAGAATATACAATCCGCTAGAAATCAAACTGCCACGTGAGGTACCCTGACTAATATCTGCATCAAAAAGGGACAGAGAAGTAGGGGTGGATAAAACTCACATGTACTCAGTAGGTTTTAGCCGACTGAGTATAAGAAATTAATTAAATCTAATGAAATAAACTAAGGAACGATTCCACCTGCATACAGAAAAGTCCCACTTTGGCATCGGTGCCGCAAGTTTATATATATAATGGCGCGAATAAAGTAAACCCATAATAACAGCTCATAATCATAATTAACCAGATAATTCAAGTAGCACAGATATTAATGCAATGCAATGCAATATGATGATGCAATGATGTAGTGGTACGGTGGAATCAAGATTGTCACACAGCCTGTCGTATATATTAGCCGAGCTGTGCTATTAAACAGGACCAATGGGGGTCTCGCAGACCATATACCTCAATCACAATATCTCATTATCCTTGCCACCTCCTCTTGGTCAAGGGATCATAATGCATCCACTACTCTGCCATAAAACACTCTCGATTAGGGACTCAAGATACAAAGGTTTAAAAGTGTTTCATTTTCTTTCTCAAAAAGAATTTTCATATTTCTCAACTTCCCATGTTTCATGATATGATGAATGAAGATGAATGCATCAAAACACATATGGCATGGAAGCAATATTCAACTCAACATGTAGGACAAGGTTCAAAGTTCTCAAAACTTAACCTACACATGATACTCACCCTCAATAAATAGAAATAGGAAGGAAATATTTCAATTTAAGTGTTCACCACTTTCTCAACAATATTTCAATACCCAGGTATGCTCAAAACCCCCAACTCAACCCCATCAGGCAGGCATCACAAGTCAAATAATACCCTCAAGCCTTCTCCCAAAAAAATCATGAATCACATGCTCTCAAAGAAAATAAGATAACAATAAGGCCCCCACAAGGGCTATGAAATACAAATAAGCCCCCACACGACAACACATAAATAAATAAGCCCCCACACGGGCATCACAATATATATAATATTCTCAACTCATACTACAACCTCATCTCAAAGTCTATAACATATGAATGACTAATTACCCCATCTTAGTGTCAAAGAAGAATAGCCAAACCTACCTCAATTGCCGAAACCACACTCGAACACCTTCATCAGATAAGCAATTCTCGAATTCAACACCCGAAGTGATAATCCACTATCAACAATGAAACTTACACATCACAAGGAGTCCAATGACACCCATGTTGATTGGTTTCTGAATCGGGGGTAAAATGGTCAAAAAATTAATTATTTTTGAAAAGAGTCAAATCTAAAATTTTATTTGAAAATTATATTTTACACATTGAGTAGAGTTCATGGCTGAAAAATCCATTAAAATCGAGCAAGAATCGAGTTCCAAATCATAAAAATATATTTTTCTAACTTCGAAGAAAATCCCATAATCCACCTTTGAAATCTTGATTTAAACAAATATTTTGGAAGATAATAATTGCAGAAATTGGTAAAGGATAATCTCACCACGATATTTCTTACGGAAAAACTCATAATTTAGACCCAAAAAATATTAAAAATGGAGCTAAGATGACCAAGAAACAATCCTCCAAAATTCATTAAAATACAACTCAAAAATGATAAAGGCAGCAGCTAGATTAATGAATTTACCTCACACGAAGCTCCTAATCAAGTTTCTGAGCTCACCACTGGATTTCTATGAAAAAAATATACAATTTATAGCTTTGAATCACTGAATTCGGATCTAAGGTGGCCAAGAAATCATCTTCCAAAGTTTATAAAAATCTAAATTCGAAAATCGTCGAGCCTGCATCTAAAACATCAAATATTACCTCTAACAAAACTTCTAAACAAGATTCTGAAATCACCAATGGACTCCCCATGAAATTCTCTTGAAGATAGCCTCTTGAATCGCCATATTTTGACTTGAAAAGCTCAAGAAATGAGGGTTCAAAGTTGAGAGAAAAATCTTCACTTTTGCACCAGATTTTTCTGATTTTTGAATTATTTAAAGTCTCCGAACGGACCTTCGAAATTTGTTCAAAATACGATAAAAATAAACCAGATATGCTATCCCACTAAATTTGACATTTCGGACTCAATATTGATTCGAAATTATCATACAAGATTATTTTAATAAAAAGTGAATCTCACATCAAATTGTTATTTTAAGCCAAATTTTACAATGGGCCTCAGGATTAGACCAGGAATATCGAAAAGCAAACGAAGGGTTATTTTAGACCAAAATCGATTTTTCAGAACTAATCGTGCTATCATAATTTTCATCCAAGTACGTTTTCCAAGAATGTTGACCAAATCAATCATAGACTAACTTTCAAAGTCAAAAATGTCAAATGGCCACAAACTCATATTGATTGCCTCGATAGTCATGCCGACAATGATACTAGCCTAATTTGGTCATTCCAGAGGTGGTGGAACCATCAAAAATCAAATTCAAGGACTCCTTGACCTAGAACTCGAAAAATCGCAAGGCCTTCAAAATACCAAAATGGGATCGGGACCTTTAAAAATTCAGCCAACACTTCTTCTAGACCAAAAACATCTCCCGAATCCAATGGAGTCATCAGGATTCCATTTTGAGTATTGAAACTCTGAAAGTTGACCAAAGTCAAACCTTGTGCTAAAATTTCTTAAATTCCCAACTCAAGACCTCAAATCTTCGTTACAATTCCAAAACTAATTCTGTAAACTCTTTAGACCAATTTCCACATTATGGAGCTACTGGAATTAACAAAATTCCATTCTGAGACCTGTAGCTTCAGTTGGTACCGAAAATCATTTTTTTCACCTCTTAACTCTATAAAACTCAAGAATTTGCACAATTTACAAACCATTAAGATTTTGACACTTTTAACTACGCAAGTTAATCAAATAATACTCGGGGGAACTAATGATTGGGGTAAAATAGTAATTTCACACAAATTTTAAAAAAATGACCCTCAAGGTCATTACAAATGACCCTAAAGGTCATTTTTGAAACTTTTTATAAAATAACTATTTTACCTCTCTCGGTACTTGATCTGAGTCATGTTTGAGCATTATTCAATGCTGGTTTTGTGAAATCCCTTGAAAAGTTAAGATTTTCAAAAACTTTTGATTTTTAAGGAAATAAGTTGCCAATTTTTGATTTTTTAAGTCTTTTAGAGTTTTGAGTCTCCGAATGGAATTCTGTCAATTCCATCAGTCTTGAAATATGGAAATTGGCCTAGAAGAGTTGTCGGAATTAGATTTAAAGTCGTATCGTGGATTTGAGGTCCTAAGTTGGAAATTGTTGAGTTTTTGATCCTAGAATTGACTTTGATCAACATTCAGACTTCAGATGCTTAGAATGAAATTCCGATGACACTGTTGGATTCGAGGGATGATTTTAGGATTAGGAAGAGTTTTAGTGTATTTTCGGAAAGATTTGAGAGCGTTTTGGTCTTTTTGAGTTCTAAACTAGTTTGGTTGCGACAAAATGGATTTCGGGTCCAGGAGACCTTGAATTCAAATTCTAACGGTTCCATTGAGTCCTGAACGTCGAATTTAATATGGTAGCATATAATTTTGTGTGCATGAGATTCTGAACGAATTTTGAGGGTCAATTCGGGAACTTTGTGACTTGTGTATTTCTGCTGTGTTTACTAGTTCTAGTGCAGGTAGATTTGCTTTTCGCAACTGCGAGATCCCCTCTCGCGATAGCGTAGTAGCTGGTATTTATGGTTCACGATCATGAGGAAGGATACAAAATAGATGCTACAATATTGAAGGACACTGAGTCTCAGAAATTCCCTCCAACAACGGCTACATCAACTAAGGGTCAATCCAAACTCAATTCTAAGGTACAATTCTGCCAACCACCATAAAAATCGAACGAGCCCCCTAAAATAGGCTAATCAAGCCCAAATTAAGGTATAATCACTAATCTACCAAATACACAGATGGTTTAATAAAGACTACATAGCCTAAGGCTCATACCGGGACAAGGAAGCAAATATTAGGAATCAAGCCTAACCCATCACACACACTCCAAACCACAATTAATTTATACTAAACAATACCTCATGAAACTCAATAAAAGGTATGAAGATCGTAGCCAACCTCGAAGACAAACACGTGCACTCCAAGTCCAATTCTAGGTAGCTTTTCACTTCAAAATTTCCTCCAAATGCCTCTACGCTATCAAAATATTGATCCCCTCGTCAATATGGACGTTGTTTCACCAAGTTCGTATTTTTTTGGAGACAGACCCATAATTAGGTCAAAAAGAGAATTATGGGACCCGCGATAGGAATTCCAAAATTGACTCCGTAAAAAGGTTCTATACGCATTATTGAGTTTGTACCCCAAAATGGGGCACAAATTGATGCTCAAAATGAGAGAAATCAGCTGAACAATAAATTCACCATTCAAGCTTGAAACTATGCCAGGGCAGCCCCTTTGGGCATGAAATTACCTCAAACAGATGATTTTCACGCTCCGCCAAATACTCCACCGTGTAGCCACAATCAAAATGAAGCTCTAGGAGTTGGAATTGCCCAATTTGGACCTCTAGAACTCAAGTTAGAGAGGTTTGAAGTTTTGGGGAAAAGTCTTAAAACGAGTCTTAAAATGACCCTCAGGTATCGCAAAAGCGACCTCGAAGGTCGCTTAAGCGGCCACCTCAAGGAGGCGGGGCTCGCTTTAGCAACATACTGTCGCTTAAGTGACCAGCTGCTGTAGTGACCTCCTAGTCGCTTAAGCGACACCCGCCCAAAAAGGCATGGTCGCTTTAGCGACACCCTTATGCTTTAGCGACAGTCGCTTTAGCAACGGCACCAGACTTTGCTTTATCAACTGAGTTTTGAAAAATGCCAAGTCTCGGACGGAGAGCTCAGGATTCATTCGGAATCCCATGCGCACAAACGGATGATGATACCCCACTAAATTTGATACTTTGGACTCAACGGTTCAGTCAAAATCCCATATGAGGTTGTCTCGATAAATAGTGGGTCCCACACCATGCATATTTTTCCAATTCTACAAGGAGGCTTAGAATGAAATTGAAAGCCTCGATTATCGCAAGAAAGGTCATTCTAGAACAAACTTGATATTTCGGAGCTAACCACGCTGACAGAATTTTAATCCGAGTGCGTTTACCATGAATATTGACCAAAGTCAACCTTAGAATTAGGGGTGGGCATAAAATACTGAAAACTGAATTACCAAACCGAACCGGCTATTTCGGTATTTTGATATTAGGTATTCGGTACTTCGGTTTCGATATTCGATACCGAAATTTAATATTTTGGTATTCGATTTGGTATTCGGTATTTATAATTATACCATTCGGTATTCGGTAAATATCGAATACCGAAATTAAATCTGTTGGGCCACCTAAAAGTCTCCTTTTAAACATAAAGGGTAATAGGCCCATGGCTATAATTTAAGTCCAGCCCAAACCCAATAGTCTTTAAAGTCCAGCCCAAACTCAATAGTCTTTAACTTATCTAGCCCTAAGTCCCTAACACACTATTACACTAACACTTAACCTATTCACCTCAATACTTCAGTTCTGAGTTCAGAAGTTCTGAGTTCACTACTTCACGTCGCCTTCAGCTAGTCAGCCCTTTACCTTCACCGCTTCACACCGCCATCACCTTCACCGCTTCACGTCGCCTTCACCTTCACTGCTTCACTTGAAGGTAAGTTCTCTTTGCTTCTTCTCTTCCTCTTTATCTTCCAGTCTTCCTTCTTCTCTTCTCCTCTTTTTTAATAGTCTTACCGAAAACTGGGTTCCCATAGAAGGACCATTAGTCGAAGCATTTATTTTAGAGAATATCAATGGATTTTTTCTGGTGTTAGAGGACCTTTCTAAAGTTTGAAAATATCAAAGATTTTTGGTCAAATTTTAATGGTGAAAGAGGTTTTTTTTCTTAGAGTTCAATCTCTTTTTCCTTTCTTTAATAGACATCCGTATATTTTTCTAAGCAATTTATGTTTATATTGGGTTGGTTACCTTAAAATATTTGGTTTTTGGGATTTTATTGGAACTTGAAGATGCAATTTTTGGGCTTTTACTATGAGTTTTTTAATATACTATATTCATATATATTTATGTCACTCTTTCAGATGTCCATATTTTAATTTGTGCCTTGATGCTCCAGTAAGTGTGACACAAAGAATGTAAATTTCTAAGTTTCTAATTTGATAACCATTGATAGAATGTAAATTTGAGAGTACTGCAACATACCGTATTGAGTAGTATGGATCTATTTTAAATGAAGCAATATTTTAAAGATTTTTGATCATGTGAATATGGCATCTTTCTTTAGCTCTTGAACTTGTGAGTTGAATATGACATCTTTCTTAAATATTACGATTGTCTATTTGTTTTAATTTTTGTTAATCTTCTCTTTCGCGAAATTTTGTCTCGCCTATAATTGACCAATTGAAATGAACACCAAAAGCTTACCATAATGACACACGAACCTCATGTCACGCCCCGGGAGGGTACTTTAGATGTAACCTGCACCCGAAGGCCATTTCTGACCTCCGAGCGAACCCCCTGGTCCAGTCACACATTCGTTCTATCACATTCTCTTAGCGGAACTCAATTAATGAAGTACTATTCATAATATGGGGGCCGAAGGCCATATATGTTTAACTCGACAAAATAAATATAATAAAACTCCTCACAATAACTATTCAACCTCCCCACACTCCAGTCTATGAAGCCTCTATTAAAGTCTAAAAGGTGCCAATGACAAGCCCATGACTACCACAATCAAAATAAAGGAGACAACATAAAACTATATAGGGAGCTCAAGATCCTCTGGAAGCTAGGAGGACTCACCACGTAGCTGAAAGTGCGTAGATAATCAATGGTGTGCTGGTTGAGGATCTCTGGTACCTGTCTCTGCATCATGAAACGATGCAGGCCAAATGGCGTCAGTACGTGGAATGTACGAGTATGTAAAATGACCGGATGAAACAACATCAAGAAAACATCAATATCAAATCAGGATCCCAACTCATACGTATATACATGATAACTCACTCAATTGCCCTAAGTCTAACAAGAATAGTTTTGACGGGACTAACTCATAAGTCGCTTAACTCAACTGACTCGGAGCACTATCAAGACCTAAATAGGAGTTTCTCTTATCCGACAACCATCACCTATGAGCCGGTGATAGTACAATAATCAGACGTCGTTGCCACATCCGTCCATACCTTTCCAGGGCATGAACGCCTCCCTAATCATGGATACCATCAATTAGTCAAGTCCTATTATTTCAGGACAATAAAATGGGAAACATCCGACTTTAACGGTTCGATCCCATGGGAAGCATCCGACTTTAACGGTTCCATCCCTACCTATGTTGGCAGCGTAGTTTTCTGGGGTTCGAGTATGGACTATACTCTTACCCGCTTCGGTACTCGATACTCCTCCCATGACTCCATGCTCATAAGACTCCCTCCAATCATCTCAAACAAACCCTCACGGTTAGTTTCATGTGGGTCATTGCCAACTCATCAACTCTATTCTCATTTCAACTCAATTAAGTCATAATGGCAAGTTCCATTTAGGACCTCATCCACTCGTTAATTCTACCCTCCAATTAACTCAACCAAGTTTCATTTAGATAAGCATTTATGACATCTCCTCAAGACTTATCACAACTCTATGACTTTAGCTCAACAATTCAAGTAGAATAACACATTTAAGGAATTGACCTATGCAACATAGTCACATGGTTAAAGAGATCAACAAAACATAACAATAAGTCATCTCCATCAACTCATACTAACATGAAGGTTTTAGGAACTTCTTAGCTCAACAACATTAACACATATAGCATTAATTAAATAGGGGACAAAACTTATTCAAACATAAACCATACCAATAAACTCCATTTTCATGAACATCTAACCTCAAGGCAAGAATAGGGCACATGGGTGGACTTAACCCATATTTTGGATAGCCTTACATACCTTAGTGAAGACTTGAAGAGAACCTTGTGGTTGGGTCTTCAATGGAGAACTCAAACCTTGAAGCTCTTGGAACTCTTCTTGTTGGAAATGGAGAAGAAGAAGAAGAGAGAGAGAGATAGGTTTCTAGGGCTTTTAGAGAGAGAAAGAGGGATTGAAAATGATCCCAAAATGTGTTAGGGATGATACATATATAATTTGGGGGAATTCCCAAATTACCCCTTCTCAAAAGTTCTGAAAAATAGACAAAAATGCACCTGGCGCGATAGTGGCGCATTGCGCCATTACAGCGCCAGGCCGATTACGCTTAAAACCTGCACACCTCGTAGTGGCGCGCCATGCCAAGGACCAAACTACTGAGGTATGTTTCTAGTGCGATAGTGGCCCGTCGCGCCCTTATAGCGCCAAGGCCAAAGTTTCTGGGTTCTGGAAATTTGGCCTGAAAAACCCTACACAACTTTTAGTGGCGCATCGCGCCAAGGACCAAACTACTGAGGCATGTTTCTGGTGCGATAGTGGCGCGTTGCGCCCTTACAGCGCCAAGGCCATTTCCCCAGTAGTTGCAACCCAGGCCAAAAATGAAATTCCTGCCGCGCTAGTTCATCTTAGGAGCGTCATATCTTTCGACTCCGAACTCAAAAATTTGCATTCTTGGTGGCGTTGGAAAGAAGACTCGACAAACTTTGATTTAATAGATCGTGGGCCACCCAGATCATCATCTATCAAAAGATAGGGTCGTTAGAAGTCAACCCCTCAAGCAAACTCCTTCTCGAACTTAGTCACGACAAATCCTTAGGTTGAATTTGGTCCTAGGGGTCCTTTATGACCCCACATCACCTCTAATGCTGCAACATTTCTCAAAAACTCGTCTTACTCATGCAAAGGCTCTACAATACTCGAGTTCGACCCTACCCGATCACAAGAAGGGTCCGAATCTTAGGGAAAAATTTTGAGGGGTGTTACATTATCTCCCCCTTGGGATCATTTGTCCTCGAATGACGAGAAGTCAAGAATAGACTCGGGGGTGCAAATCACAATCAAAACTCAGTCATTCAATCAATCAAATCCTCAATCAATTATCAATCAAGACTCAAAATGCACAAATGAATTTAATGTCAAGGAAAGGGACATTACCTTCGACATCCTCCTCGGTAGGCACGAATAGATGTGGATATTTAGATTTCATGGCTTCCTCCGCTTCCCATGTGGCTTCCTCAACAAATTGATTCCTTCAAAGGACTTTGACTGAGGCGACCTCTTTGTTCCTCAATTTGCGAATTTGGCGATCAAGAATTTGGACCGGAACCTCTTCATAGGATAAGCTATCCTTAACTTCAATACTATCAATGGGGACTACCAACGAAGGATCGCCTAAGCACTTCTTCAACATCGAAATATGGAATACTGGATGGATAAAAGCTAACTCCGAGGATAACTCCAACTCATAAGCAACACTCCCAATCCGCCTCAAAATTTGGTAAGGACCAATATATCGAGGACTAAGTTTCCCCTTCTTTACAAACCTTATGACGCCCTTCATGGGTGACACTTCCAAGTATACCCAATCACCCACCTCAAACTCTAAGTCTCTTCTCCTCACATCGGTGTAAGATTTTTGGTGGCTCTGGGCTGTATTTAGCCTCTCTTGAATGACCCGCACCTTCTCCATGGATTGATGAACAAAATCGGGTCCAATCAACTCGGCTTCACCAACTTCAAACCACCCAATGGGCGATCTACACCTCCTCCCATACAAGGCTTCATAAGGAGCCATTTGAATGATTGCATGATAGCTATTGTTATATGCAAATTCTATGAGAGGTAAGTGATCGTCCCAATTTCCTTGGAAGTTAAGTACACATGCCCTCAATATATCTTCCAATGTCTGAATGGTGCGCTCTGCTTGGCCATCTATCTGGCGATGGAAGGCTGTACTCAAATTCACTTTCGAACCTAATCCCCTCTAAAAGGATTTCCAAAATTGGGAAGTGAATTGAGCTCCTCTGTCTGAGATGATAGACAAGGGGACCCCATGTAGTCTGACGATCTCCCGAATGTACAACTTTGCATAATCCTCTGCGGTGTCAGTATTCTTAACCGCCAGGAAGTGAGCTAATTTCTTCATCCTATCCACAATTACCCAAATCGAATCGTGTTGTTTTCGAGACCTCGGCAGACCTGTAATAAAGCCCATGTTGATCATTTCCCACTTCCATTCCAGAATTTCTAAATTTTGAGCTAAACCACATAGCCTTTGATGCTCAACCTTCACCTGTTGATAATTCGGGCACTTGGAAACGAATTCCGCAATATCTCTCTTCATCCCACTCCACCAATAGATTTCCCTCAAGTCATGATACATTTTTGTAGAGCCGGGATGGATGGTGTATCTGGAATTATGCGCTTCAGCCATAATTCTTCCCCGAACACCATCGACATCTGGCACACACAATCTATTTTGGTATATCAATACACCATCTCCCCCTTTGGTAAAAACCATTACCTCTTGTTTGTGAACAACTCCCTTCAATTGGAGGAGGATGGGATATTGGTCTTGCTTCTCCTTTACCTCTACCATAAGTGAGGATATAGACCCATCCTGAACAGTAACTTCGCCTTCATTGTTCTCTTCCAGATGAACTCCTAATCGGGCTAATATGTGTACCTCCTTCGCCAATTCTGTCTTTCCTTCCTACAAGTGGGCAGTGCTACCCATAGACAGCCTGCTAAGAGCATCAGCAACAACATTAGCTTTACCTGGATGGTAGAGGATGCTCATATCATAGTCCTTGAGTAGCTCAAGCCATCTTCTTTGCCTCAGGTTGAGTTCCTTCTAGCTAAAGACGTATTGTAAGATCTTATGATCGGTGAATACATCAATATGCACTCCATACAAGTAGTGGCGCCAAATTTTAAGCGCAAACACCACCGCTGCCAGCTCAAGGTCATGAGTTGGGTAATTCCTCGCATGAACCTTAAGCTGTCTTGAAGCATAGGCTATAACCTTCCCCATTTGCATCAACACACAACCCAAACCAATTCTGGATGTATCACAATAGATCATAAAACCCTCTGTACCATCGGGCAAGGTTAGAATAGGAGCAGTGGTTTGCTTGGTCTTCAATTTCTGAAAACTCTCCTCACAAGCATTGGACTATTGGAACTTAGCCTTCTTTTGAGTTAGCTTAGTCAATGGTGATGATATGGATGAGAATCCCTCTACAAACCTTCGATAATAGCCAGCCAAACCCAAGAAACTCCTTATCTCTGTCGAGGATGTGGGTCTGGGCCAACTCTTCACTGCCTTAATTTTCTGAGCATCAATCTGAATACCATCTCCAGATATAATGTGGCCTAGAAAGTCACTGATGCAAGCCAAAATTCACATTTGGAGAACTTTGCATACAATACCTAGTCTCTCAAAGTTTGCAAGACGACTCTAAGATGATGGGCATGCTCCTCCTCATTCTTAGAGTAAACCAGAATATCATTTATGAATACAATCACAAACATATCAAGATATGGTTTGAATACTCGGTTCATGAGATCCATAAAAGCGGCGGGGGCATTAGTTTACCCAAAGGACATGACCAAAAATTCGAAGTGGCCATAACGAGTTCGAAAAGCGGTCCTCGGAATATCACACTCCCTTACCTTCAACTGGTGGTAGCCGGATCTCACGTCTATCTTTGAAAAACAAGTGGCGCTCTGAAGTTGGTCAAATAAGTCATCTATTCTGGGGAGAGGGTACTTATTCTTTATGGTGACCTTGTTTAGCTGCCTGTAGTCGATACACATCCTAAGGGACCCATCTTTGTTCCACACAAATAGGATTGAAGCTCCCCATGGCGAGACACTCGGCCTAATAAATCCCTTATCTAACAACTCCTTCAACTCCTTCAACTCGGCTGGGGATATTCTCTAAGGAGAAATTGAGATAGGCTGAGTATCAGGAAGAACATCAATCCCAAAGTCAATCTCCCTATCCGGAGGGATTCCAGGCAGATCTTCAGGAAAGACATCCGGAAACTCGTTGACAATCGGAACTGACTCAAGGGATGGAGATTCAATATTGTCATCTTTCACTCGGACAAGTTGATAAATGCACCCTTTTGAGATCAGCTTCCTGGCCCTAAGGTATGAAATAAACTTACCCTTAGGCGCAACAGGATTACCCTTCCACTCTATGACAGCCTCATTCAGGAATTTGAACGTGACAATCTGAGTTCTACAATCAATAGAGGCATAACAGACATAGAGCCAGTCCATGCCAAGGATCACGTCAAAATCACCCATGTCCAACTCAACTAGGTCGGCCAAGGTATCCCTATGATAAATGGATACAGTGCAATCTCTATAGACTCTCTCAGCTAAGACAGAATCACCGACCGGAGTAGCTACACTGAAAGGCTTAAGAAGGTATTTGGCAATTTTATTAAATTTACTAGCCACGTAAGGAGTCACAAAAGATAGGGTGGCACCCGGATCCATCAAAACATAGCAATCAAGAGAAGAGACCTGAATCATACCCGTCACAACATTTGGAGAGTCCTCTTGATCTTGGCGACTACCCATGGCATATAAACGGTTTGTACCTCCGCTGGTGCCTGAAGTAGTGCCCCTCTGATTACCTCTAGCCGGTGGTGCGGTGGCAGAATGCTGGACTCTATTTCCCCCTGTTGGACACTCCCTCTGAAAATGGCCCATTTAGCCGCATTTATAATAACCAACCCCTTCCGCTCTGCATTCTCCTAAGTGGAGCCTACCACACTTACCGCATGGTGGCTTCCCCCTCGCACCTTGACTTACACTGGCCTAGGATTGAGAAACCTAGGGTCTGAAATTCTGGCGACTCTGACCCTGCCGATCATACCTGTTCTGCGGCATAGGTGCACTAGCAGTAGATGAGGCATAGTTGGAAGGCCTCCTCTGGAAGAAGGAACTATTGCCCTTGCTTTACCTCGGTTCACTCTCATAGCCCGCTGATTTTACCTTCTTGCTCAAGTGCTCTTCTTTGTTCTTCCTTTTCTCCTCCTCCACCTGTTGAGCATACACCATTAATCTGGAAATATCTATATCTGAGATCAACAATGCTGCTTTGCACTTTTTCTTCACGTGTCTCCCTAATCCAGAGACGAACTTCCTCATCTTTGACCTCATATCTGGGATTATTTCTGGAGCGTACCTGGATAGCTGGATGAACTTCAGGCCATACTCCTTAACAGCCATACCCTCATGCTTCAGATTCAAAAATTCCTCCACTTTCGCTTCCCTCAATTCTCGGGGAAAGAAGTGGTCAAGAAAGGCTCCCTCAAATTCATCCCACCTAGCAGGTTCAGCACCCTCACCCCTACCCTGTTCCCATTGGTTATACCAAATGTTCTCTACATCTTTGAGTTTATAGGACACCAACTCGACCCCCTCAATCTCCATAGCATGCATAGCTTTCAGAATTTTCCACATCTCATCAATAAAGTTTTGGGGGTCTTCATCAACCTTAGAACCCGTGAATACAGGCAGATTCATCCTCATAAAGTCTCTAATTATGGTGGCAGCAGATGGCTCTTGGGAACTAGAGCTGAGAGTCGGCGAACTCTGGTTACCATTTCGGGCAGCCATTAATTGCGTGAGCATTGCAATCGCTCCTCTAAATTCTACCTCTGACGTGGGTACAAGCGGAGTAGCAGGTACTTAGGTTGCCTCCGTATATCTCGCAGGTAAGCCTCTAGCCCTTGCTGGGTGTACCTCTGATTGGGGCATCTCGGCGTTGTCAACATTTCTCTGGCTAGCGGTACGTTTAGGAGGCATTATCTATAACGTACAAACGCACGAATTAGAAAGGAGTTTTATAGAGTTTAACTCTATCGCACGAATTCAGAGTATGAAAGAAGTGAAACAATTCCTAATGTCTTATAGCCTCCTGATTATAAGTGTGGTGCACAACACACCTATAAGCAAGACCCTACTAGACACGGCTTCATAGACTTCCTAGGACACTTGAACTCTGGGCTTTGATACCATGTTTGTCACACCCCGGGAGGGTACCCTAGACGTAATCGGCACCCGAAGGCCATTTCTGACCTCTGAGCGAACCCCCTGGTCCAGTCACACATTCGTTCTATCACATTCTCTTAGCGGAACTCAATTAATGAAGTACTATTCACAATATAGGGGCCGAAGGACATACATGTTTAACTCGACAAAATAAATATAATAAAACTCCTCATAATAACCATTCAACCTCCCCACACTCCAGTCTATGAAGCCTCTATTAAAGTCTAAAAGGTGCCAATGACAAGCCCATGACTACCACAATCAAAATAAAGGAGACAACATGAAACTATACAGGGAGCTCAAGATCCTCCGGAAGCTAGGAGGACTCACCACGTAGCTGAAAGTGCGTAGATAATCAATGGTGCGCTAGTTGAGGATCTCTGGTACCTGTCTCTGCATCATGAAACGATGCAGGCTAAATGGCGTCAGTACGTGGAATGTACGAGTATGTAAAATGACCGGATGAAACAACATCAAGAAAACATCAACATCAACTCAGGATCCCAACTCATACGTATATACATGATAACTCACTCAATTGTCCTAAGTCTAACAAGAATACTTTTGATGGGACTAACTCATAAGCCACTTAACTCAACTGACTCGGAGCACTATCAAGACCTAAATAGGAGTTTCTCTTATCCGACAACCATCACCTATGAGCCGGTGATAGTACAACAATCAGACGTCGTTGCCACATCCGTCCATACCTTGCCAAGGCATGAACGCCTCCCTAATCATGGATACCATTGATTAATCAAGTCCTATTATTTCAGGACAATAAAATGGGAAATATCCGACTTTAACGGTTTGATCCCATGGGAAGCATCCAACTTTAACGGTTCCATCCCTACCTACGTTGGTGGCGTAGTTTTCTGGGGTTTGAGTATGGACTATACTCTTACCCGCTTCGGTACTCGATACTCCTCCCATGACTCCATGCTCATAAGACTCCCTCCAATCATCTCAAACAAACCCTCACGGTTAGTTTCATGTGGGTCATTGCCAACTCATCAACTCTATTCTCATTTCAACTCAATTAAGTCATAATGGCAAGTTCCATTTAGGACCTCATCCACTCGTTAATTCTACCCTCCAATTAACTCAACCAAGTTTCATTTAGATAAGCATTTATGACATCTCCTCAAGACTTATCACAACTCTATGACTTTAGCTCAACAATTCAAGTAGAATAACACATTTAAGGAATTGACCTATGCAACATAGTCACATGGTTAAAGAGATCAACAAAACATAACAATAAGTCATCTCCATCAACTCATACTAACATGAAGGTTTTAGGAACTTCTTAGCTCAACAACATTAACACATATAGCATTAATTAAATAGGGGACAAAACTTATTCAAACATAAACCATACCAATAAACTCCATTTTCATGAACATCTAACCTCAAGGCAAGAATAGGGCACATGGGTGGACTTAACCCATATTTTGGATAGCCTTACATACCTTAGTGAAGACTTGAAGAGAACCTTGTGGTTGGGTCTTCAATGGAGAACTCAAACCTTGAAGCTCTTGGAACTCTTCTTGTTGGAAATGGAGAAGAAGAAGAAGAAGAAGAAGAAGAAGAGAGAGAGAGAGATAGGTTTCTAGGGCTTTTAGAGAGAGAGTGAGGGATTGAAAATGATCCCAAAATGTGTTAGGGCTGATACATATATAATTTGGGGGAATTCCCAAATTACCCCTTCTCAAAAGTTCTGAAAAATAGGCAAAAATGCACCTGGCGCGATAGTGGCGCGTCACGCTATTGCAGCGCCAGGCCGATTATGCTTAAAACCTGCACACCTCGTAGTGGCGCGCCGCGCCAAGGACCAAACTACTGAGGTATGTTTCTGGTGCGATAGTGGCCCGTCGCGCCCTTATAGCGTCAAGGCCAAAGTTTCTGGGTTCTGGAAATTTGGCCTGAAAAACTCTACACAACTTTTAGTGGCGCATCGCGCCAAGGACCAAACTACTGAGGCATGTTTCTGGCGCGATAGTGGCGCGTCGCGCCTTTACAGCGCCAAGGCTATTTCCCCAGCAGTTGCAACCCAGGCCAAAAATGAAATTCCTGCCACGCTAGTTCATCTTAGGAGGGTCATATCTTTCTACTCCGAACTCTAAAATTCACATTCTTGGTGGCGTTGGAAAGAAGACTCGACGACCTTTGATTTAATAGATCGTGGGCCACCCATATCATCATCTATCAAAAAATAGGGTCGTTAGAAGTCAACCCCTCAAGCGAACTCCTCCTCGAACTTAGTCACAATGAATCCTTGGGTTAAATTTGGTCCTAGGGGTCCTTCATGACCCCACATCACCTCTAATGCTGCAACATTTCTCAACAACTCATCTTACTCACGTGAAGGCTCCACAATACTTGAGTTCGACCCTACTCGAACACAAGAAGGGTCCGAATCTTTAGGAAAAATTTGAGGGGTGTTACACCTCACATCTTAAAGAAAGCTAGGATTTGTTGATTCCACGAATTACTTTGATTCCATCCTTAAGGAGAGTCATTTGAGAGGGTTCCCCTATCTCTAATGAAGACTGTCATCTAGAAGCCATTAATAAACGCTACCACACTTAACCCAAACTAAAAGTCTGACCCTCCTGACCGACTGACACACCTAATGTAGAACATGCTTACAACTGAATTCTCGGGTAATGGTAGCTAAATACCCGAAGGTCCATAATTAGCCAAAATACCCATAGCTGACCTGATGTACCAATATTTAAACATATAGGAACCCCCACTCCATAATTTCACCTTTTTAGCTAACGAAATCTATAGTAGACCACAAGGGCCTATAGATACTGACACACCCTTCCCTCGGTAGCAACCTCACACAAACTAAGCACAATAGGGGACAAACTAGGAAGGGAAAATGACCAACCCAAGAAAACTCTAGAATGGCTAAATGGAAATCCACCAAAGCAATCAACTAAGCTCAACATCCACAAGGTATAAATCTACCACTACTACAACATAATAGTAAAACCAACATGATCCACTACTAAAAGTAATCACCTATGAGAGATAAGCACATACACATATAATTGCTAGTAAGACTGTCATAAAAACTAATAGGCAAGTTGTCTGGCTAAGTTAGCACACCTACACAGATACAAGTAAAGAAATCATCAAACTCACAAGATGAAAAAAATGAGTCAAGTAAGCACTAACGGGCACAAAGACCCCAACAACCATACACTACAAGTAAAGAAGGTCTTAGAAACAAATTCAGACAAATATGATCAATATATGGAATCTCATCCTTTGTTTGTCCTATAGGAGCATAGGATGGAATGTGTTTGACCCCGAGCTGGACATCCATACCACTAACTACAATACTCGGGATGCCACTTCTAGCTGATTGTCCCTGAACCCTACGAACCTGATCCTACCGAGCCTATCGTATGCGATGTGTAGTTGTAGGACACTCCCTAGATGGATGCCCAAAGTCACTGCATGTATAACACTTCCCACCAAACACATCCCACTGAGATGAACCAGCTAAATCAATATGAGCCCCAAAACCTAAATGCCTAAATAGAATACACTAGGATACCTATTATAAGCTCTGTATATGGTGAGTACCATAACCTGTCACAGGACCGCTTGGAACCTGAAGTGCTCCCACTATGGGTCTGGTAGGTCGAGGGTGAAGGTAAACCTCCCAAGGATGATGCCTATCTCGGAGTAAGGAACTACGTCTGCTGCGCTGATGAAAGAATCTCCTATTTCAACCTCTGTAAGTCTCCATACATGCATGCTCCATAGACCTCACATAATCGACCACTTGGGGAAAAGTAAACCTAACTGCTATCAAGTGTTGTGATATTAGGTGGAACGGCAAAATCAATCCCTCAATAAATCGTTGAGTCATGTCCCGCTCCATAGGAAATAGTGTAGGAGCATCCCTTTTCTACTCTAGAAACTCCATCACATACTCAAAGATCGATGAAGAACCCTGCTGAGGACCTACAACTCTAACCTTAGGCTGCGAACTATTTGGTACACCCAAAACTACTCCTGCCTGTGGTGTATGCTTATCGAGACGCAGAATCTCCAATGTTGGATCCAAAGGAGCCGAAGTGGTTTGTTGACACCCAGGTTGTATGTGTTGATGCTTTGGCCACACCCATTGGAAAGCTCGTACTATCCATCTAAGGAGGAATGCATTCCAAGAAAAGGATTTAGATATTAATCAAATAAGTTTCACACAATAAGGAATAAAGAATAAAGTTTTAGAAAAACATCCTATACCATCCCAAAGATAGGATACAGACGTTTCCACAGGACTATACTAGGTACTTGCTCTTATACCGATGATAATGGCAAATCTAAGCTCTGATACCACTCTATCACGATCCAATTTCCCAAATCATAATGACATCTATTATTAATCCACCAGTGGGTAAGCCTAACCCCATAGTCTGGAACAGTAGGCAATGGACCATCACAAGTGGAAGGAAAGAAGTGAATAATAATAATAATAATAGTAATAATAATAATAGTAATAATAATAATAGTAGTAATAATAGTAGTAATAATATTAGTAATAGTAGTAATAATAATAGTAATAATAATAGTAGTAATAGTAATAATAATAGTAGTAGTAGTAATAGTAATAGTAGTAGTAGTAGTAGTAGTAGAAGCCTAAATCTGTGTTATAGATTTTCTTTGTCTAAAATGGATAGATCTCTTTTGCCCGAGGGTCTAACTGGATACCTTGAATGATGTAGTCAGTGAGAAGCTAAGTTCCATTTTTTTCTTGAGCGGACTGTTATCCTTAATTGGATGAAACAGTGGTTGACTTGGAGGGGCAGGAGAGTCTCAGTCCATGTTCAACGCCGGTTCCCCCAGCGGAAGGGGTATAAGCACTGGATCCATTCCACCTTAAGAAGTAGCCCATTCTATTAGGTTTCCTGAAGAGAGAGGGCCTCTTCTTCCTGCCTTTTCAATTCTAGATTGATCCGCTGGATAATAATAATAGTTGTAGTAGTAGAAGTAGTAGTAGTAATAATAGTAATACTAATAGTAATAATAATAGCAGTAATAGTAATAATAATAGTAGTAGTAGTCGTAGTAGTAATAGTAATAGTAATAATAATAATAATAATAGTAGGAGTAGTAGTAGGAGTAGTAGTAGTAGTAGGAGTAGCAGTAGCAGTAGCAGTAGCAGTAGTAGTAGCAGTAGCAGTAGTAGTAGCAATAACAGTAGTAGTAGTAGTAGCAGTAGTAGTAGTAGCAGTAGTAATAGTAGTAGTAGTAGTAGCAGTAGTAGTAGCAGTAGCAGTAGTAGCAGCAGTAGCAGTAGTAGCAGCAGTTGCAGTAGTAGCAGTAGTAGCAGTAGTAGCAACAGCAGTAGTAGTAGTAGTAGTAGTAGTAGTAGTAGCAGTAGCAGTAGTAGTAGCAGTAGCAATAGCAGTAGTAGCAGCAGTAGCAGTAGTAGCAGCAGTAGCAGTAGTAGTAGTAGTAGTAGTAGTAGTAATAGTAGTAGTAGTAGTAGTAGCAGCAGCAGCAGCAGTAGCAGTCGTAGTAGTAGTAGTAATAGCAGTAGTAGTAGTAGTAACAGTAGTAGCAGTAGTAGGCAATGCATATATGAATGGGATTTATGTAATAAAATCAGTAGTACCATAAGTGCCAAGTGCCTCATACCAAGATATATACACCTACTTCTAGTCCCGATCAGGAAATAGGACCCATGCGCCTCTCTGGGATCGACATGGGGGGATCGAGAATGCCCCTATATACCTGTCTGGTCCTAATACAGGTCTTATATCAATATAGATATCAATCTATAGATCCGATCATATAGAATCCGCTCCACCACGTTGACTGGAGATAAATAGTCAAATCAGTATAGAAAAGGTTAGGAACTCTCTCTAACCGAACCAATATAAGAAAATGAGTGCATTTTCGATGCCTCCAGTCCATTGAAAATAGTAGCAATAAAGGTAGTACGAACCCCATTCAGAAAATTAGTATAAAATAGTTTGGGTTATAACCTAGCTTTCTCAAATTAATGCTAAGAACCAATTCATACACTAGGGTCGACTACATCCATGAGAAAACAAGGATTCAATGCAATGCATGCCATCACCAGCACCCAAAAAACACACACAATTACATATAATAATGACTCCACAAGCACCATACCCTCTATACCATAGAAATAGGACAAATACATACAACCGACCTCTAACCAAGGCCTAGGGCTCAAATCTACTTCTCGAACTCAAAAACATGGCGCAAAAGGGAGCTAAACCCTAACTGGGTAACAAGGAAGAGGATATGAGGAAATGGGTGCTCAACTAGTCATTAAATAGATCCAGATCTAATTAAAGTACAAACACAACTAGCCCCGCCAATCGACAAATAGAAAGCATACAGGATTCTAACTCCAAATCTAGAAATGGGGCCAAACAATAATTCACAAGCCTAAATGGGATGGAAACCACTATACCAAGGCTCCAAAATATGTGCTACAATAGTGAAGGACACTAAGTCTCTGAAATTCGCGCCAATAACAACTACATCAACTAAGGGTCAATCCAAACTCAATTCTAAGGCATAATTCTGCCAACCACCATAAGCATTGAACAAACCCCCTAAAATTGGCTATCAAGGCCAAACTAAGGTGTAATCAATAATCTACCAAATAGACGGAGGGTTTCATAAAGATGATATAGCCTAAGGCTCATACCGGGACAAGTAAGCAAGAACTAGGAATCGAGTGTAACCCATCAAACACAATCCAAACCATAAGCAATTTTTAATAAATAATACCTCATGAAGCTTAATCAAAGGAATGAAAACTGCAGCCTACCTCAAAGACGAACACGCGCGCTCCAAGTCTATTTTTTGATCGCTTTTCATTTCAAAATTGCCTCCAAATGCCTCCACAGTATCAAAATATTGATCCTCTCGCTAATACATATGTTTTGATACCAAATTCACATTTTTGGGAGATGGAACCATAATTTGATCAAAAATGGGATTGTGGAACCCGCGATGAGAACCCCAAAATTGACTCTATAAAAAGATTTTGAATGCATTATTGAGATTGTACCCCAAAATTGAGGATAAATTGATGCTCAAAAAGAGAGAAATCAGCCCAATAATAAATTCACAATTAAAGCTTAAAACTATGACAAGAAAGGCCCTTTAGGCATGAAATTATCTTAAAACAATGATCTTCACGCTCCCTAGAACACTCCACCGCATAGCCACATTCAAAATGAAGCTCTAGGACTTGGAATAACCAAATTGGAGCTCTACAACTCATGTTATGCAGGTTTGAAGTTTTAGCAAAAAGGCTGAAAATGGGTCTTAAAATGACTCTCAAGTATTGCAAAAGCGACCTTCGCGACCATCTCAAGGAAGTGGGGATTGCTTTAGCGACACACTTTTGCTTAACCTACACCCAACCAAAAGGGCATGGTCGCTTTAGTGATGCCCTTGTATCTTTAGCAACAGTGGCATTAGCAAAGGCACCTGACTCAGCTACATCAACTGAGTTTTGGAAAAGGCCAAGTCTCCGACAGGGTGCTCGGGATTCATTTGAAATCTCATGCACACAAATGAATTATGCTACCCCACTAAATTTGACATTTTAGACTCAACGATGCAGTCAAAATTCCCATCTGAAGTCTTCTCGATAAAAAATAGGTCCTACACCGATGCATCATTTTTGCCAATTCTATAAGGAGGCTTGAAATGAGACCGAAAACCTTAGAAACTGAACGAAAGGTTGTTTTAGACCATACTCGACATTCTGGAGCTAACCAGGCTAACAAAATTTTAATCTGAGTGAGTTTACCAATAATGTTGACCAATGTCAACCTTAGGCTAAAACTTAAAGGCTAAAATGCCTAATGACTCAAACTCGCATTGAAAGGCTCAGGACTCTGGCCGAGCATTATAATAGCCTAAAATGACCAATCCAAAGCTAATGAAACCATCAAAATTTCATTCGGAGGTCGTCTTCCTAAAGTTTTGATCGAAGTCTATCATTCAAACTCCAAGAGCTCTATAACAAGAAATTGGGCATAAAACCCAAACAAACGACCAAGCGACCAAACTATCAGTTCCAGCAAGTCATAAATAACTTGGGGCACTATAGAAAAGCTCTAAATGCTGAGAATATCAAAAAAGACAAAAATGACCTAGAGAGTCATTACAAAAGTTCACAAGAAGCAAAAAACACTACATAGTAAAAAGAAAGTTTCTTCTTTTGCAATACCAATTGTGATTACAAGCCATTGAATGGTTTGCTGGACAACTAATTTGAGGTCCCTCTATTAGTTTATCGTGAGTCATTTTATCCTAGGAGGATATATTTTATAACCTCAGATACTTGAGGGGAATAATTTCCTTAAGGAAACTTTGTGAATTTAGAAGACTTGACTCTTCTTCCTTTTCATCTACTTCTATTGTATATTTCATTAGTTGTATGAAATTTTTTTGAAGTTATTTTGTTGGAAAAACAAATTTTGCACTAATAAACTTTAAAAATCTTAAGGAAATTATGATTTTCTTATATGTAATTATTTATAATTGGTTTCTGGAGATTAAAACCTTTGTGGTTTTATGCTCTGTTTGAACTTGATACTGACTTGGAGAACCTCAAAGGTTTGTCAGAAAATCAAGATTCATATTGTTAACGATTGGGATTTATAAAATTCATCATTCAACAAGAAACAAATTGGAAATAAAGATCAAGTCTTTATTTGAAGACATTAAGTGTGCTTATCTTTTTCTGACAACAAGATGACTAATGAAAACTGATTAGTTTGGAAGTGTTGCCTAATTTTGAGTGCAATAAAACATAATGTCAAATATGTGTGGAAGCTAAATTTTCTAAGCATCCTTATAAATCTATTGAAAGGAATTCCAATTCTTTAGACTTAATTCACACGAATATTTGTGATATGAAATCAATACCAATGGGTTGTGGGAAAAAATATTTCATAACTTTTATTGATAATTGCACTAGATATTGTTATGTTTATTTGCTCTCAAGTAAGGATGAAGCAATTAAGCATTTAGGCAATAAAAAACTAAAGTTGAAAATTAGCTGGATAAAAAGATAAAAATTATAAGAAGTGATAGGGGTGGAGAATATGGATCTCCATTTGTGGAAATATGTTTGGAAAATAGAATTATCTATCAAACGACTGGCCCTTATTCACCCGAATCTAATGGGATTGAAAAAGAAAAATCTAACTTTGAAAGAAATGATGAATGTCTTACTTATAAATTTAGGTTTACCACCAAAACTTGTGGGGGAAAGATATCTTTACAGCAAATTGAATACTCAATAGAGTGCCTCATAGCAAGACATAATCTATTATGTATGAAAAATAGTGTCACACCCCGAGTGGGCACCCTAGGCGTGGCCGGTACTCAGAAATCATCTCTGGCCTCCGAGAGAACCACTTGGTCTCATCACTCATTCATTCATCAATGGAAGACTTAAGTGAAAATAAGAATACTTATGTGGAATTGCCATTATTAACATCAAAGGAAATAAATAATCCTTAGAAGAAGTAGTTTCAAAGGAAAACTATTCCAATTACATCATCAAACTCTGTCTATGAAGTCTCTAACACTATTAGACGGTGTCAATGACATGTCCATTGCTACCTCAAAAGAAACATATACCTTGCCAGGGTAAAGGACATACCATCTTAGATCCAATCATCAAAGTCCTCTTTTTGGGATTTAAGAGGCATAGCCTCCATCCTATGCTGGCTACATAGTTATGAGATTTGAGTCAATTAAACTCTAACCCAACTCGGTGATCAATACTACTCCCAAAACATGTGCTCATACTAACCTCATCATCTAGTCTCATTGGGATTTAATTTAAAATATCAAATTCATCTCATTACCTCTTCATCAATCATCATATTTCGAAACATCATTTACTTCTCATCAAAATATCTTGCTCAAAATATCATTTAATTCATTTAAACTCAATGCTTTTGCTCTTTCAAAACTAAACAAAATACATATATAGTATTAATTCAAATCACTCTTTTTGTCAATGCATGTTAAAAGCCAACATCTTTACTCGAAACATGCATAAAAAATAATCATAGATATCAAATCAATTAGAGTTCTTGGAAAAGTACCCACGAACAACAATTCCAATAATATGAGTGATAAAAATAATAATAATAATAATCTCAATGCATAAATATATCTAACTCAATAGAAGAAGAATTAACTCATTTAAAATTTAAGAATTAGGGCAAAACTCAATTATAACTCAATTATGATGAATTTAAATATTGGGCGCATGAACGAACTCAATCCAATGCTATGAATAGCCTTATATACCTGGAATTTGAAGCTTTACTCCGAATTGAAAAACTCAATGAACACTCTTGAACCCCTAGTTTTTTCTCCTTGCTGGACTATTTTGTGTACTACCCGGAGTATAAGAATTATTGAAATAGTATTTCCACACTACTAAAAACTAAAACTATATTTGAAAATAAGTAAAGAAGTGTATAGAGAGAAGAGTTGCTTCGAAAAGCTTGATGAATAAAATAAGGAAATAAGGTGGGTATTTATAGGCGTGGAGGAGAGACCTACTAATAAATAAAAATAATTACAAAGGAGGGTCTTAAAATTTCAATGGAGGATTATGATGTCATGGATGATGTCAAATGGAGGGCTACTGATGTCATGGGTGATGTCAAATGGATCTAGATCTTTCCATGGTTGGTGAGATGAACCTTCATTTAATGGAATACCCTTTTTCGAAGCTGCATTTGAATAAGATAACTTCCTCATTAGGATTTGGTATCTCATATAAATTGTAGCTCTAGAAGTCTAATTTCATATCGTTCAAGAATTAATTGATTTGGAGCAACCTACAGTGAGATATAAGTTTTCTTCTATAAATACTCTATTTCATCACAACACCATATCTTGCAAAAATTAATTTATTTGACCTACTTAGCCTCCGAATCTTAAGATATGGATTTATGAAAGTTGTAGGTAATTATGTTGGGGATGTTCAAAAATTTGAATCATATAATTTGGACCACCCTATAAAGAGTTATGCCTAAAATACAGAAGCAGTATTAATTTCATCGAGAATTAAAATACCACATACAATGTTTTAGGGGGTGTTACAAATGGAAAGGAATGGAACTCAATTTAAAATATTTCAAACTGTAGGGGTGTCTTGAAAAAGTCCAAGTTCCTATACCCATAAGGTTGAAAATAGGACCAAAGATTGTGGACTATGTACTATAAATAGTAAGTCATGTCGATTTTTGGTTTTTAAATTTGAACATCTAGATATTCATGACAATATGGTAATTGAATTACAACAACAACAACAACAACCCAAAGAAATCCTACAACATAGGATCTGGGGAGGGTAGAATGTACGCAGACCTTACTCCTACCAAGGTAGGACGACTGTTTCTTGGAGACCCTTAGCTCAGTAAAAGCATAAACGCATAAAAAAATATTAGATAAGAATAGAAAATTAAAAGCTTTATGAGAAAAACAACAAACAAATAACGAATAGATAACAAATAAATACAAATAAATAAATACAAATAACAAATAACAAATAACAAATAACAAATAACGAATAAATAAATAATGAAAGCGTCACAGATAAAATAGAGTAATCAAAGCATAGAAAGTAATAAATAATAACAGAAATAACAGAAATCAGAAATCAAAGCGCAAGAGATCGTAATGCACTACTACGCCTACGGATAGAGAAGAATAACGAGACCATGAACTAGCCTTCTACCCTAATGTGGGTCCTCCACACCCTCCTATCTAAGGTCATGTCCTCCGTAAGCTGTAACTGCGCCATGTTCTGTCTAATCACCTCTCCCCAATACTTCTTCGGCCTACCCCTACCTCTTTTATAACCATCCATGACCAGCCTCTCACACCTCCGCACTGGGGCATTTGTGTCTCTCCTCTTCACATATCCAAACCATCTCAGTCGCATTTCCCGCATCTTGTCTTCCACCGAGGCCACTCCTACCTTGTCCTGAATAGCTTCATTTCTAATCCTGTTGCTCCTGGCGTGCTCACACATCCATCTCAGCATTCTCATCTTGGTGAGAATTAGATAATACTAAATTCTTTGAACATATTTACCCATATAAAACTAGATATGAAGAGTTTAGTGAGGGGGGGGGGGTGTCTAAACGACCTCAAGATGAACCAAATAAAAATATGAAAAATAAAGAAAATCCAAGGCGTAATATGCGTCAAAGGACTGCTACTTCCTTCGGATCAAGTTTTGTAACATTTCTCATTTATAATGATCCTCAAACCATCCAAGAAGCACTGTCCTCTACAATTTTTTTTTGAAAAGAAGCTGTCAATAATGAGATTTAATCAATCTTTAATAACCATACTTGGGAGTTGGTTGATCTTTCCAGGAAAATAATCCTTAAGGATCAAAATGAATTTTTAAAAGGAAAATGAAGGTTGATGGTACTATTGACAAGTACAAGTCAAGACTTATAGTCAAAGGCTTCAAACAAAAGGAAGGCCTTGATTACTTTGATAGATATTCACCAGTGACAAGGATTACATCTATTTGGATGTTGGTTGCACTAGCAGCAATATATGATCTTGGAATCCATCAAATAGATGTAAAATCAATTTTCTTAAATGGAGAATTAGAGGAAGAAATTTACATGGAACAACCCGAGGGTTTTGTGGTTCTTGGTAAAGAAAGAAAAGTGTGCAAACTTATGAAGTCACTTTATGGACTGAAGCAAACACCCAAATAGTGGCATGCAAAGTTTGACCAATCAATATTGGCAAACAAATTTAAGATTAATAAGTGTGACAAATGTATTTACATTAAGGACACTTCAAATCATAAGGTCACTGTTTGTTTGTATGTGGATGATATGTTAATCATCAGTAGAGACTTAGTTGACATAAATACTACTAAGAAAATGCTTACTAGTAGATTTGAAATGAAATATCTTGGAGAGGCAGATGTTATATTGAAAATTAAAATTCTTCAAACTCCACAAGGTTTGGCTTTGTCATAGTCCCAATATATTGAAAAGGTACTTGACAAGTTCAAGTATTTAGATTTAAATATTATCAAGACTCCAATAGATGTGAGCTCTGCACTTCGAAAGAATAAAGGTGAAAGTGACTCACAATTGGACTATGCGAAAGTGTTGGAAAGTTTGATTTATATCATGAACAAACTCCCTATTATCTTTGAATATTGGGGAACTTTAAAAACTACTAATTCATCATTTTTTTGGTGAAATTTTCAGAAATGACGTAGTTTCAATCTTTTAGGGTTATGAAAATTTTTATTTGATGAGATCGAATTGTATTGTAGGACTGCCTATGTATCTTAACATAACAAGAATTAGATCAAACATAGTTCATATATATCAAATATGGTTTTATATCAAATATGGTTTTTATTTTTATTTTACTTTTACTTTTTTAAAATTTTGAAAACATATCTCGTCTTGACTTTAGTTGGTGCCAACAATTAGTATTGTGCATATGAATCACCTCCAACTACTTTCAGACAAATCTTAAGTCAACTTGGAAGTAATTCCTATAGTTTCAAATGGTACCTC
Organism: Solanum dulcamara; assembly: GCF_947179165.1. Lineage (NCBI taxonomy): Eukaryota > Viridiplantae > Streptophyta > Magnoliopsida > Solanales > Solanaceae > Solanum > Solanum dulcamara. The sequence continues at coordinate 66,368,864 of NC_077242.1, forward strand.
AAATATACTTAAGTATTTGGCAAGATCTATTCTTCTTACATCAAATAAGGGGTTAAAATTATTCATATCCTCATGTTTCAAGTAACCTTACTGAACTAAAGTCCTAATTCACACAAAATAGAAGAATTTGTATCGTAGGACATTTTAAAAGCCACTCACACTTAAAAATATGTTCAATGCATGACATTGAGATACCATATGGTTGACCCTCATTTAAGTATCCACTAATGTGAGAACACCAAAAATGGGATCACATAGGATTTGTTATCGACTTATAGTGTAGGTTTGAAATGGGTAGAATATTCTTTTTGGCTAAAGTGACTATTTTCTCCCTAAGCATTGCATTGTGTTCTCAATTTATTTTTTTTGTTTCTACACTTGATCTTTGTTTGCTTGGTTGCTTCATTTTTACCTTTTTCTCTTTGACTTTCTCCTTTTTTTCGGGAGTTTTCCTTCTTTTGTTGGAGTTTTGATTTTCTAATTTTTTTCTTTATAACTTTTTTCAAATTTTTCATCTTTCCACTTTGTCATCCAACTCAAATCTTAGTCAGTACGGTCAGAAAGGTGGGATCAAGGGGTAGTACATTTATACACTGAATAGGTTAAGATGTGGTTATTCAAATAAATAAGGTTAGGCTAAAATGTGGAGTTCTATGGATCACATAACATTTTTTAGGCTTCGAAGGCACAATCCGGTCAAAGAAAGCCTACAATATTTTCCCAAGTCTAGCGTTGTTCAAAATTTTATATCAACAAACATCCAGGCCAAGTTCTAGATCAACAAAACAATGTCATTGAATTTTAAATCTAAAGCTCACCACTTAATGCACATGAAAGAATGAGGTCAGATTTATTTTAACCCTGATTTTGAGAAAGAGAATTTCTCAAGTGCCATGTAAGTATAATTAATAGGTACCAAGAGAATCTATTGGTCACAACAAAGTAGGTTTCCTCTATCATGGCAAATAATTTAACACTTTTTCTTTTTCTCATGCACACTCCTAAATATGTTGGTACCAATTAAGTCAATAAACACCTTTATTTTTTATTTTTTTAAAATAAGAAATAAAAATCCTTTGTATTAAAAAATTGTAACACCCCCTAAAATGCTGTATGTGGTATTTTAATTCTTGATGAAAATGATACTGCTTCTGTCTTTGGGCATAACTTTTTATAGGATAGACCAAATTAGGTGATTTAAATTTTTGAATAAACCTAACGTCATTACCTACAACTTTCGTAAGACCATATCTTAAGATTCAGATGATAAGTAGGTCAAATAAATTAATTTTTATAAAATATAGTGTTGTGATGAAATATTATTTGTAGAAGAAAAATTATATCTCACGGTAGGATACACCAAATTAGTTTATTCTTGAACAACATGAAAGTAGACTTCCAAAACTACAATTCATATGAAGACACTAATTCTTAATTAGGAAGTTATCTTTTTCAAACGCAGCTCCGAAAAGGGTATTTTGTTAAAAGAAGGTTCATCTCACCAACAATGGAAAGATCTAGATCCATTTACATCACCCATGACATCAATAGTCCTCCATTTAACATCACCCACGACATCAATAGTCCTCCATTTAGCATCAACCATGACATTACAATCCTTCATTGAATTTTTAAGATCATCTTTTGTAATTATTTTTATTTATTATTAGGTCTCTCCTCCACACATATAAATACCCACCTTATTTCTTCATTTTATTCATCAAGCTTTTTCAAGCAAATTTTCTCTCTATACACTTTTTACTCATTTTCAAATATAGTTTTAGTTTTTAGTAGTGTAAAAATATAATTCCGATGATTCTTATACTCCGGGTAGTACACCAAAATGCTCCAGCGAGTAGAAAAGGATAAGGGTTCAAGAGTGTTCATTGAGTTCTTCAATTTGGAGTAAAGCTTCAGATTCCAGGTATGTAAGGCTATTCATAACATTGAATTGAGTTCGTCCATGCGCCCAATATTTAAATTTATCGTAATTAAGTTATAGTTGAGTTTTAACCTAATCTTGAATTTTAAATGAATTAATTGTTCTTCTATTGAGTTAGATATATTTATGCATTGAGATTATTATTATTTTTATTTTTTATATTATTGGAATTATTGTTAGTGGCTACTTTCCCATGAACCCTAATTGATTTGATGTTAATGAATATTTTTACGCGTGTTTTGAGTAAAGATGTTGGATTTTAATATTCATTGAAAAAAAGAGTGATTTGAATTAATACTATATATGTATTTTATTGAGTTTTAAAAGAGCAAAATAATTGAGTTTAAATGAATTTGATTCTTTGAATTAAATGATGTTTTGAGCAAGATGTTTTGATGAGATGTATGTTACACCCCATACATTTGTACCTTGGAAGGTTCTTAAGCTTTTTAAGTTTCTTGAAAGGTTCTTAATCTCCTTAGAAGGCACCATGTGAGTCGGATAATCTACAACGCTATCAAATAATTCTAAGGGAGAATGAGATACCCTATAATAGAGAAGATTGGAAATAGGGTCGTAAGAATCTGGAAGAAGTTGGAGGCTAAGTAATGAGTCATAGGACTCGACTTATTTACGTAAGCTACCAACTTGAAAATCTTACATACTTAAACTACTTGAGTACATACCAAGCTTACGTAGCAAGGATTCAATAGGTTCATAAAGCAAGATGAGATTACGAACCCACGAGGAGGAAAAGAGGGTGCCACGTGGCAGAAAATGGGAGTTCCACGTGGCAGAAGCTACAACAAGGGGTGGGCCCCACCTACCATGTGGTAGCCCAAGGGTGGAGGAGGGGGTGCGTTGGCCCTATGAGGGCTTGACATGTGTCACCACTTAGGGGTTGACACGTGTCACCCCCTAAGGTAGCCTATATATATATGTTTTATGACTTTTCAATTCATTCTTAACCCATAAGTTTCATCTTCATTCAAGAAAATTCTAGAAAAGAAAAGAGAAGAGAAACTCTAAACTAGAGAGAGGGAGCTATGAATTTGGGAGAAAAAAAGGTAAGTTCTCTGATTTCATTCCGTGAATTAATTATATAGGGTATTCTATGATGATATGAAGGTGTTAGTAATGAAATATTATGGTTTGGAGCAGCAACAAAAGGATAAAAAACAACCACGAAGTTTCAGCTGCGCTAAAAGAGCTTCCGAGGTGAATTTTGGTGAGTGTCGGGCAAGGTAAGGTTTTATCTTTCAAATTGGAGTTTATGATGTTGTTATGCATTATATTAAATGTCTTATATGAGGTTGGAAGTGGAAAAATTGCATAAGGATGCTTGACGTTAGAAACAAACTAAATTAAAGTCGTTATAGTTAAATTAAAGTTGAGTAGTGTGTTGTGATTGTGGTGCTGGGTTGGTTGTGTATTGCAGGACTGTAAAGTGTTCTAAAAAGGGTGTGGTATATTATGGTTTCATCCATACGACCCTCCATTTCGTATGGTTAAAGGTTTTACGAAACAATGATTAAAAACTCTATTTTGGTATTGTAGTTTTGGGCGAGTTGTGTAGAATTTTTACTTCATCGTAGTGGAGTGATTTGATTGTATATAGATGCTTGTTTTGTGGGAAATATGGATGCTAAGATTAGAATTAGGATAGGTCAAGTTATAGGGGAGATGCTGCCTGATTTCCGCCAACTTCGGAACCAGTAGTAAACTAGTCGAGGGAAATGGATAAGGAAATGATTCCTATGGATACTTGGTTATGGATTTGGAAGTTGGACAGTGGAAGGTTATTAATCTTAATATTTCTTCCATGTTAAATAGGTTCAAAAGATGACGAGGCGAACGTGGTGAAGGGTAACCCATAAGAGGTATGTGAAGCTACCTTCTTTCTCTTGGCATGTTTTTGGCATAAATATGTAAAGCTACCCTTCTTCTCTCTTGATATGTCTTTGACATCAGTTATGATGTTATGATGAAATGTTTATGGTAACGAGTCCCTTGATGGGACAAGTAGGATATATATTACTATATAAGGATTGTGACGTACGTTCCACGGCACATATGTGTATAATGACTATATGAGGGGAAGTAAAGAGTATGTAAAGCTTATCTCTTCTTTTCTCTTGGCATGTCTTAGTCATAAGTGGTTGGTATATGTACTTTGGGGATAATTCCATTCATAGAACCCTGAGTATGGTTCGTAAATCTTATTCACTTCTTGATGTTAGAACTCCTACGATAGTTGAGTTATTGTCTTGTAAGTCTTCTACATGACTAAAGTTAGTACACGTAAAGCCTATCCCTTCCTTCTCTTGAAATGGCTTAATGTAAGTGAAGTGGTATACGATATGAATTAGAGGTAATTCTATTTCTAGGTTTCGAGTGTAACTCATGACTTGTACTCACTTCTGAATGTTAAAGTTCCTAAAACGGTTAAACTACTACTCTCGAACCTTCCATATATTGGGTAGTAACTGGATACACAAGCTTGTATTCCTAAGGGATCTAGGGCGATGAATGTCTCTAATTGTGTAAGCTGTGTAGCATTATCTTGATGCACGTCTATGACGCCTGAGGCTCCACTTAATATGATCCCTAATGACCCTCAGAGGGTACTCAAGACAATTACTACTCGGATCTTCAGGTGACAGTTCACTTGGCCATTTCATAGAGTCTCAGATAATGATTTAGCTTGCATATGGTTACTCACTGTTCAACTCGTACATATGGTTAATATATCTTCCATTGAGTCTCTCACAAGAGGGTCGGGTATGACCGAGTCCCATAAATAGCTGGGTATGATATAAGATGATATAAATATTCACCGAGTCCCATTAAGGGTCGGGTATGACCGATTCCCATAAAGGGCTGGGTATGACCGAGTCCCATAAAGGGTCGGGTATGATATATGTATACGATGGTAAGATGACATGATTATTGGCCGGGTCTAATAAAGGTCCGAATACGGTATATATACGCATATGATGACATAATGATACATGTGTAACACCGAGTCCCACAACAGGCCGGGTATGGAATATAACACTAAGAGACATAACGTCATTTTACAAGATGCAGCTACAGTGATTTATTAATTGTTACACTTGTTCCCTACATCCTTATGTCAACTGTGCGCTCCTTGTGGTATTTTATGCTTTACATACTCAGTACACATATCGTACTGACCCCCTCTTTCTAGGGGGGTCTGCATTTCATGCCCGTAGGTACAGATACATACTTTGGGGATCCGCCAGCGTATAAGTCCCACTCAGTAGTTTAGAGGCACTCCATTATGGTGGAGCCTAGATTTTGGTACTAACTCTTGATGTATATATTTATTTGTTCACGGGTACGGCGGGGGACCTGTCCTGCCTTATGTTATAATTTTTACTCTTAGAGGTCTGTGGACATATATGTGGGTTGTATATGTACGTGTGTACAGTTGTGCCTATATATCTTATATTTTGGGTCATTCCCTTTGTCGTGGCAGCCTTGTCGGCTCGTGCATGTGTTCATTATGGAATGACCCTACATGTTACGATAGCCTCGTCAGCTTATACGTTGTATTGACTTATGCTGTCTGTTGGTATGTTATAACTCAAAAAGGAGGCAAGTTTACTTATAGTTAGTAGGGGTACATGTGAGTGTCCAGTTCGGGCACCCATCACGGCCCGCAGGGTTGGGTCGTGACAATGTAAATGATGTTTTGAAGTATAATGATTGATGAAGAGGTAATGAGATGATTTTGACATTTTAAATAAAAGTCCAATAAGACTAGATGATGAGGTTAATATGAGAACATATTTTGGGAGTAGTATTGAGTACCGAGTTGGGTAAGAGTTTAATTGACTCAAATCCCACAACTATGTAGCCAGCATAGGATGGAGGCTATGCCTCTTAAGTCCCAAAAAGAGGACTTTGATGATTAGATCCAAGATGGTATGTCCTTTACCCTGGCAAGGTATTGGATGTATGTGGCAACAACATCGCTTCGTTGTATTATCACTAGCTCATAAGTGATGGTTGTCGATTAGAGAAATTTCCAATTGAGTAAGCATTGCTTATTATTATTTTTAAACTTGCATTACATATTGATGTTGAGATGATGTTGAGTTCTGAGCTGAGTCTTCCTTAGAGGAGTTTTTTGATATCTATCCTTACTTTCCTGCCATTTGACATACTCCTACATTCCATGTACTGACGTCATTCGACCTGCATCGTTTTATGATGCAGATACAGGTGTTAGAGATCCTCAACAGGCGCATTGTTGAAGATCACTATTTTTCAGCTATTTGGTGAGTTCTTCTTGTATTCGGAGGAAGTCTTTATCCTTTTATTATTGTTAAGTATTATGTTTCTTTTGAGGTAGCCATGGACATGTCATTGACACCGTCTGATAGTATTAGAGGCTTTATAGACAATGTTTGATGATGTAATTGGAGTAGTTCTCCTTTGAAACTACTTCTTCTAAGGATTATTTCTTTCCTTTGATGTTGATGATGGCGTTTTCACTTAAGTCTTCCACTGATGACCGAATGAGTGATGAGACTAAGTGGTTCTCTCAGAGGCTAGAGATGGTTTCTAAGTGCCGACCATGCCTTGGGTACCCTCTCAGGACATGACCGAAATATCACGCGCATAGGTGATTGACTATGTATTTCATCGAGGATGAGAATCAGATGTGCATAGTTCGTAAATCTTGTGAAGCATAAAGTAAGAAAACCTTTTTTTTTAATTTTTGAAGAAGGATAAAAACTTTTTATTTTTTTGAACAAGAGTGAACAAATATTTTTTTTGATTTTGAATGAGGATTTAAAACTTTTTTTTTGAATTTTTGAACTTATATCACCGAATCCGTGGAAGGATGCCTACATATCTTAACGTTGTGAGAATCAGGTGTGCGTAGTTCACAAAGTTTGAAACATGAAGTAAGAAAATATCTTTTTTATTTTTTATTTTTTTGAACAAGAATGAACAAAAAAACTTTTTTTCTTTTAATTTTTTTGAATTTTTGAATAAGGGGTACAAATATTTGTATTTTTTTTTAAAAAAAGTAACGATCACCGAATCTGAGCAGGGTTGCCTAGGTATCTCAGCGATGTGAGAATCATATGTGCGTAGTTCACGATAATCATAAACAAACTTCGTATTTTGTTTGTTATAAGAAATAAACATTATTTTTATGAATAAGGAATAAAACTTTTTTTTTGCATTTTTAATTAGGAATGATAACTTTTTTTTGAATAGAAAAAACCGAACCCAAGGAGGGTTGCCTATATATCTCATTGAGGTGAGAATTAGGTGTGCGTAGTTCGTAAAGATTGGACAGAAAATAGAACTTTGAAATATTGAAACTTTGTTGGGAAAAAAGTAATTAAATTTTTTTTATTGGGTTTTTGTAAAAGTGGCATAAAAGAAAAATCTTTCGAATTTTCTTTTTACGAACTATAAAAACACTATAAAAAAACAAACTTTGTTTTGTAACTTTTGTTAAAAAAATTTCTTTTAAAAAAATATTATTATAAGAAATACATAAAAAAACTAAGACAATATTTTTTTTTTGTGTTTTCTTACTATATTTTTGTGTAAATTTGATAATCCTTTTTCTCATTTTGTGGATCACTCTAAAACATTAAAAGACCTTACAAATAAATGTTATTTTCAGATAGCACATAAAATTATTGAAGTAGTCAAATAAATATGGATATTTATCCTAAACGGATCCGATCCCTGTATCGAGTCCTACAAAGAAAATGCAAGTAATGCAAATAACTTGAGCCTACTAGGGATAACCATATCTTTTGTTCAGTTTTACTAAGTTTAAACTTGAAGGAGATAGGTTTCTAGACTGGCTGTAAAATAAGTGGACAACTTGAGTCGGACAAAGACAATTTACTAGTATCAGGGCTTTTCGACCTCAATGTTAGTCCTACCTATTCTAAAACATGTGTTACTATAAAATCCTTTCCAGGAGCGTAATCGTATCTTTGGTATTTCAAAGAAAGGTTCAGGAGCATAGATCGTGTCTCCGAACATAATGTATCTTTTAGAAGACTCAGATGGGTGCGTGAGAGAAAACAATTTATATTACAGCTCAAATAATATCAAAGAAGTAAATAAGCAAGCAATCAGCTCATTAGGCCAACAAATATAATATAACAAACTCAAATTCTGGTTTTTCCCTAGAGGAGTCGCCAGAGATGTCACACCCCTTTTTCGACACCACCCTGCTCTTAAATGAAAAGGGCGTGTTGTTTTGAAAAAGAGTTTTTTCAGTTAAAGTGATGTTTTGAAAACAAATTATTTTATTATTTCGGAATCGCCACTACGAATTGAGTTTTGGTGTTCCAAGTCACATTATTTAAATTCTAATCAAAACAAAGTTGACTCTTTATTTTGATTGGTGTGCGAATTATAAATTTAGGTAGGGAATTATGTTGATCGAGGGGAAGGTATTAGGCACTTCTCGAGTCCCGTGGTTTGAGCACGGTCGCTTTATTGATTTATATATGGCTTGTGATAATTTTAAATGTATTATACTTGTTAACTTAAGAATAAAAATATTATTTACCTGCATTGTTTGATTTATTATAAACTACTTAAAACTGTCTTATTTTATTAGTGTGTGGTATATTGGTAGCAGTGCTTTCCAACCTTGCCACGAATTATATATTATCACATATAAAAATCTTAATAATTTTTTTGAGCTAAAAATCTTAAACTGTCACGACCCAAAACTGGGTGTGATGACACTTGTCCTATCCCACCAGAACAAGTCAGCCTAAATCCAATGATTATAGGAGACACTGCGGAAATACTATATATATCAAATAAACAAAAGCGGAAGTCTTAAATAATCTCAAATAACCTCCAAAATCAGGTTGTCACATGTACAATCCACTAATAAATATGAAATGAAAGACAATAAATCTCTTTGTATCTCAAATAAAACAAATCATAAAGTAAAAAGGGACAAGGGAGATCACCGGGCGTCAATCAGTTACCTCTGTAAGTCACGTTGAAGCCTCGGAGGATAATGGATATCTCAAACTCACTGTTCGGACTTAGAACCTACACAAGCGTAGAAGCAAAGAGTGAGTACCAACCAACCCGGTACCAAGCAAGTCAACTAACAAAACTAGGGAACTTTAAAGAATACAAGAACTCCTTTCCTCCCAATCGAACCTCCATAGCTACAACTTGCACAGAAAATCAGTCCAACATAGATTTCAAAATACACAGTTCAAATATGATCACCAATCACAATTAAGTCATCACAACATAGAAATCACAAGTACCATATGAATAAACTACAAGAGTCAATACACCACAAATAAATATGCAAGGATGCTAATTCACATTGAATAATCGAGCATCAGTCACATTTGCCAGCAATGGACCTTGGAATCACACTCTCGCAAAAATGACCTCGGTATCACACTCTCGTTGGCAATGACCTCGGCATCACACTCTTGCCAGAAATGACATCAGTATCACACTCTTGTCGAATATGACCTCGGCATCACACTTTCACCGAAAATGACCTTGGCATCACACTCTCACCGGAAAATACCTTGGTGTCACACTCTCCATCTCATCACAGTGTCCAAGGACCAAAAGCAATTCGGCATGTTCACACAATAATAAGGAAATGACAAGTTCAAGTAATTCACAACCATAATGGGACTATCAAGGGATATCATAAGATTCACATCAATATCAATATCAAGCATTTCACACTTTTCAATCACTATCATAGTAACACATTATATTTTTATTAACCGCGTTCATTTATTAAGATCAACTCATATGAATACATAACCCATCACCTCATTCCCATTACTCCCCAACGCATACAAGAAAGGATATTCGAGGATTCTAAAGAGTTACAGAGTTTTAGAAGTTCACTTGCCTCAAATAATCAAGCAATCACTCAGGGAATTGAGCCTTCCCCTTTAGTTGGGCTTCCAAATCACCCATACCACTATATGTCTTTTCTAGACAAAAAAACTCACTCAAATCTATAATCAAGTCCTAAATATCAAGTCTAGGGTTAGGTCTCAATTTCTTCAACTAACATAAATCTAGTGATATTCATATAATACAATATACCAAATTTTTAATTATCTATCTCAATATATCAAAACTTGAGTCATAATGTAATTTCATACGAATCCAGTACAGAAGCAAGTTAAAACACTAAAATCTTATCCATGGAAAGGAACAAATAACTTTGTTCAGTAACTATCCTATATAAAAATTGACTATTAAATACCTTACAAATCATACCCTAATATCATTACCCATGCATTGGCTGTTTGCCATTAATTATCTACTCAAAATTGGACTAACAGACAACAACTATCCCTAACTGGAACTGATAAAAATTTTCTTTACCCCTTTTCTTTCACCACTCAAGCAATATAATAATGATATTATAAACTTATATACATTCACAAGAACAAAGATTTAAGAGTGGGTGAATACTTTTACCTGGTGTAATTAGGTTGTCCTCGCCGAATAGTTCAATGTCAAGCGGCTTCTGCTTGTGTTATCACCGAAAATTAATAAAACCCTTTTACTTTAATTTTTTTTGTATAAGGGTCAAATGGTATAGGGTCTTAAATAAATTAACACTTTATCCCACCAACTAAATTAATTATCTAAAATCACCTATCAACTAATTAATGGTAGTTATCGAAAAGTCCAAAATTTTCAATTTAAATTTACGAAGAGGGTCTTTTATGAAATAAGGAGGACTCTTTCTCAAAATGACCTAAAATGTCATTGCATTATCCACCACTAAAAACCATATTCTTCCTGAACATAAAGTAAAAGAAAGTACCTGAAGCTTCGAAAAAATGAGGATATCTAGCATGCATGTTAGCCTCCGTTTCCTAAGTCGCCTCTCTGACTGAATGGTGCTTCCACTGTACCTTTACTGAAGCTATCTCCTTTTTCCTAAGCTTACGGACTTACCTATCTAGAATATCTATAGGCTCCTCCTCAAATGTTAGATCTGGACCTAACTCCATCGAATCGAGTGATAACATATGTGACTCATCTGGAACATACATTCAGAGCATGGAAACATGAAATACATTATGCACAATCGATAATCTAGGTGGCAAGGACAATGTATAAGCCACATTTACAAATTTCCCAAATCTCAAATGGACCAATGAATGGAGGGATGAACTTGTTTTTCCTCCCAAACCACATCACGCCCTTCAGGGGCGACACTCGAAGACATACATGGTCACCCTCTATAAACTCTAAGGGTTGAACCCTTCAGGCAGCATAACTCTTCTACCGACTCTGGTTGTCAACAACCTACCCCGAGTCATCATACCTGCTCCATGGCATCTCTAAGCAAGTCTATATCTAAAGAATCCATCTTAGTCGAATCAAACCACCCTATCAGAGATCTGAACCATCTGTTATATAATACCCCAAATGGGGCCATCTGAATACTAGAGTGATAACTGTTGTTATAGGCATACTATGCTAAATGCAAATGTTGATCCCATCTAGCACCAAAATGAATCAAACAAGCTCGAAACATGTCTTCTAACACCTGAATCTTACGCTCAGACTAGTCATCAGTCTTGTGACACCCCAGAATTTTTTTCGCTAAGATTCAAACATCTCTTCACGTGAGTGTAGACTCGGACCGGAGGACTTGAAATTTTTCACATGAGTTAGGATGAGTTCCTAAGTAATTAAAGAGCGTTAGAGGTGATGTGGGGTCATGAAGGACCCCTAGGACCAAATCAAGCTAAAAGGTTTGTCGTGGCTAAGTTTAAGGAGGAGTTTGCATGAGGGGTTGACTTCTAACGAACCTATCTTTTGATATATGACGATCTGGGTAGCCCACGACCTAGAAAATTAATGGTCGTCAAGTCTTCTTTCCAACGCTACCAAGAATGTAAATTTTGGAGTTTGGAGTCGAAAGATGTGGCGATCCTAAGATGAACGATCACAACAGAGATTTTCAGGCCTGGGGTTCAACTACTGGAAATCTGGGCTTGGCGCCGTAGTGGTGCGATGCGCCACTTTCGCGCCAGGAACATGCCTCAGTAGTTTGGTCCCTGGCGCGATGCGCCGCTAAAAGTTGTGCAGGGTTTTTTAGGCCTATTTTCCAGAACCTAGAAAATATGGCCTTGGCGCTGTAAGGGCGCGATGCGCCACTATCGCGCTAGAAACATGTCTCAGTAGTTTGGTCTCTGGCGCGGCGCGCCACTACGAAGTGTGCAGGTTTAGGCGTATTCAGCCTGGCGCTGCAATGGCGCGACGCGCCACTATCGCGCCAGGTGCGTTTTTAGCCTATTTTCAGAACTTTTTGAGGAGGGGTAATTTGGGAACTTACCCAAATTATATATATGTTACCCTTGGTCTTTTGGGAACCCATTCTTGCAGCCTCACTCTCTCTCTAAAAAGCCCTAGGAGCTTCTCTCTCTCTCTTCTTCTTCTCCATTTCCAACAAGAATGGTTCAAGAGCTTCAAGAATTCAAGCCTTTCATTGAAGACCTAACATCAAGTTCCTTCAAAGTCTTCAAATAAGGTATGTAAGGCTAACCTAAAATATGGATTTAGTTCTTCCATATGCCCATAGATGTGTTGGATAGAAGTTGTGAAAGAGTTGAACCTTTTAAGAAGGTTTTCTTGAAAGTTTTCCTAAACTATAGAATATTTTTAAGTACTATTAGTTTATTGATGTTTTTAATGACTTGAGTTACTAAATAGTTATTTTTTATATTATTAACTACAAATGTATCTTTGTATATAGATTTATAGGTATTGACGATATTCTTGAGTTGAGTTTTGTTGAGAGTATGGATTCATGTTTCATTCACATGAACCGAAGAAGAGATTTCTTTGGTCATAATTTGTCTTGAGTTGAGGTGGATGGTTTTGTGTATATATGTATTGATTGGAATAAAAAGAATGAATTAGATAGTTAAGAATGTCCTTTTGCTTCTATAAAATGAACATAGAACTAAAATAAGGATTTTGGAGTAGATGTTTGACGATTGATGTGATGATGGTATTTGATAATGATGTGATGATAATGTTTGGTGATGATGTAAATGAAGAGGTTATGTTGATGAGGATGTTGTGTGATAAAGTGGATTGGAGTCTAATGTGATTTTATGGTATATGATGTGCAAAATTTGAGTTGATTGGAGTCTTAGGAATATTTTGAAAATAAATGATCCTTTGAGGAGGAGCTTTAAATAAATTATTTGTGAACCTTTTGCATAAACTATTTATACACTATTTTGAGTCTAAAGAATTATTAGTTTCATCTTTGATTTAGAAAGGAATTTAAGTATGAGTTGAGTATGAGGAGCCTTTAAATGAGTTGAGTATTTTTACATTAAAGTATCTATTTTGAGTTTGAGTTGAGGAGTTGAAATTATATTTTTATGTACATAATATTTTCTGCAATCATTGAGTTGAGATTGTATAAATTTTTAAAGAGAAGAGTTTGATGATTTGAGATGAGTCGATTTGAAAGAAGGTCCAATTAAACTTGTCATTATGAGTTAATTGAGTTGAAATTAGAATAGAGTTGATGAGGTGGCAATGTTCCACATAAAACTAGTCGTGAGGGCTTGTTTGAGATGATTGGAGGAGTTTTATGAGCATGGAGTCATGGGAGGAGTATCGAGCACCGAATTGGGCAAGATTATAGTCCGTACTCGAACCCAATACCTGTGTTGCCAAACGTAGGGGGGATTGAACCGTTAAGTCGTATGCTTCCCCGAGAGTTTTTTCCTGACATTATAGGACTTGGTTGGATTGGATCCATGAGTGTTTGATTCATTCATACCCTGGCAAGGTATGAACGGGCGCGGCAACAACGTCATTTTGTTGTACCTTCACTGGCTCATAAGTGATGGTTGTCGGTTAAGAGAAACTCCTATTTAGGTCTTGATAGTAGTCTGAGTCAGTTGAGTTGAGTGAGTTGCTATATGCTTATGAGTTAGTCCCGTCTAAACTATTTCTTGTTAGACTTAGGACACTTGAGTGAGTTGTTACATATTTATTGAGTTGAGTCCTTCGAGTTGAATTGTGAAACGTTGTATAATTTAATTTGCATATTTACTGAGTTGAGTCCTTTGAGATGATTGTTGAGTTTAATGTTGAGTAGATTGTATACGGTCAGATTGGAGTAGATGGATTGTGATTGGATTGAATAGAATGGTATGTGACTAGATTGGATTTGATTATTGAGTTGATTGTTGCGTTGAGTGTATATAATCGGATTGTACATGATTGAAAGGGATCGAATTGTAAATGATTTGATTGAACTGTATTATACATAATTGGATTGGATTGTATGGTAAATGATTGGTCTCTGTCTAAACTATATCCTTACTTTAGACTTATGGCGCTTTATTTGAGTCCCTCTTATCTTCCTGAGTTGAGATATTTGAACCAGCGTTACTCTTCCTTTAGGTATGTTTCATTCTGCTATTTTACATACCAGTACATTCCACGTACTGACGCCATTTGGCCTGCATCGTTTCATGATGCAGAGACAGGTTTATGAGATCGTCAATATGAGCATCATTGGGGATCTATTTACACTCAGCGTATTGGTGAGTCCTCCCCTACATTCGGAGGATTCCGTTTGTGTATTCTTACATCGAGTTAGCCATTTTTATTTTATTTGAGGTAGCCATGAACATGTCATTGGCACCAATTAGATAGTAGTGATAGAGACTTCATAGACTAGATAGTGATGCGTCGATTGAGTATTTCTTTCCTTAAATTATTCTTGTCAAACTATTTATAATGACAAATATTAGAGTTGATTTGTTGGCCCATGGCCTTTATTCTTTGAGTTAGACTGATGTTTGAGTTGCCCACCGAATATTCTCTTTATTCTTTTGTCTTCTACTGATCGAGTGAATGAACGGATGTGTGATCAGGCTATGTGGTTCGCTTGGGAGCCAGAAATGGTTTCTGAGTGCCGGTTACGTCTAGGGTACCCTTCCGGGGCGTGACAAGTTTGAAGGTGAATGGTTGTACTCATATCTAACTGAGTACCCAAAACATACTGTAAGGCACTTAAAAAGTGAGAAGTGAACAATGAACCTTGATCAGAGATGATGGAAATAGAAACCCTATGAAGTCGGACTATCTGACGGATGTAAAGCTGGGCTAACTTCTCCTCTATATACTTCACCCGAATGGGAATGAAATGGGAAGACTTGGTCATTCTATAAACAACCACCCAAATAGAATCATAACCATCCATGGTGGTAGGTAAAACCACAAAGAAATCCATAGTAATCTACTTCTATTTCCAAGTAGAAATGGGCATCCTCTGTGATGCACCCCCGGCCGCTGGTGCTCACACTTAACCTGTTGACAGGTCAAACATCTAGACACATAATATGAGATATCTTTATTCATACAACACCATCAATAATGCTGGCTCAGATTATGATACATCTTCGCTGTTCTCGAATAGTTAGAATTTTGAGAATAGTGAGCCTTCTCTAGAATCTACTTGATAAAATCGCCCATCTTGGGCACACATATCCTACTGCAAATCCTCAATACACCCTCTGAATCAAGTACCCTCTTCTTACATTCCCCTCTAAATTCTTTGTCTTGAATGATACACAACTTCTCATCCTTAAACTGCCTATCCCTAATTTTCTCAACCAAGAAAGAATGTGCCTCCACGAAAGCAAGAATACTACCATCTTGAGAAATCTTCAATCGAACAAGGCTATTAGCTAGCCTATGAACATATATAGCCAATGGTCGGTCCTCAACTCGAATTGCCACAAGACTCCCCATACTAGAGGACTTTGCACTCAAGGCATCTGCCATCATATTTGCCTTTCCTAGGTGATATAAGATAGTCATGCCATAGTTTTTCACCAACTTCAGCCATTTACGTTGCCTGAATTTTAGATCTATCTAACTGAATATATACTGAAGACTCCTATGATCGGTGAAGACCTCATAATGCACACCTTATAAGTGATGATTCCATAACTTAAGCAAAAAGACCACAACCGCTAACTCCAAATCATGAATATGATAGTTTTTATCATGGGCCTTCAACTGTCTAGAAACATAGGCAATCAATTTCCACTTTTGCATTAACACACCACCTAAACCAACAACGGAAGCATCAAAATACATAGTAAAGCCAACACTCTCCTAAAGTAGAATTAAAATAGCATCTGAAGTCAATAAAGTCTTGAGCTTTTGGAAGCTCACCTCACACTCATTGGACCAATAAAAATCCACGATCTTTAGAGTCAATCTAGTCAATGGAGTTGCAGTAGTGGAGAAGCCCTGCACAAACCGCTTGTAGTAACTTGCCAATCCCACAAAACTCAGAATCTTGGCAGGAGAAGTAGGTCTCATCCAGTCCTTAACTACCTTAATCTTGACCGGATCAACTCTAATACCTTCTTTGGATAATACATGCCCCAAGAATGACACTTAATTAAGCCAGAACTCAAACTTGGAGAACTTCACATACAATTTCTCCTCCCTTAATCTCTGTAACACTATCCTTAAGTGAAAGATACATGGTCACCCTCCATAAACTCTAAGGGCCAAACTCTTCCTACAACATAACTCTTCAGCTAACTTTAGGCTGTCAGAAACCTACCTTAAATCATCCGAACCTGCTCCATGGCATCCCTAAGCAAGTCTATATCTAAAGAATCGATCTTAGTCGAATCAAACCACCCAATCATAGATCTGCACCATCTTTTATATAACGCCTCAAATAGGTCCATCTGAATACTAGAGTGATAACTAGTTTTATAGGAAAACTATGCTAAAGGAAAATGTTGATCCCATCTAGCACTAAAATGAATCACACAAGCTGGAACATGTCTTCTAACACCTGAATCTTCAGCTTAGACTGGCCATTAGTCTAAAGGTGGAAGGTTATACTCATATCTAACTGAGTACCCAAACCATGATGTAAGGCCCTTAAAAATTGAGAAATGAACAATGAACCTCGATCAGAGATGATAGAAATAGAAACCCCATGAAGTCAGACTATCTGATTGATGTAAAGTTGGGCTAACTTCTCCTCTGTATACTTCACATGAACTGGAATGAAATGGACAGACTTGGTCATTCTATCAATAACAAAATAAATAGAATCATAACCACCCATGGTGGTAGGTAAACCCATAACTAAATCTATAATAATCTGCTCCCACTTCTAAGTAGGAATTCACATCCTCTGTGATACACCCTCGACCACTGGTTCTCACACTTGACCTATTGATAAGCAAAACATCTAGACAAAAAATCTGAGATATCTTTCTTCATACAACATAACTAGTAATGCTGGCTCAAATCATGATACATCTTCGTCATTCTCGGATAGATAGAATATCGAGAATAGTGAGCCTCCTCTAGAATCTACCTTAGTACCGAATGAACTTTATGGTAGGTATCTACGAGGGAACTCTAGTAGCAACCATTAGTTCCAAAACTAAATACCACTATAGGTTTTCCTTGATGGCTTAACTAGTGGATCAATATATAGCTCATGTTTATGTTTATGATACAGAGTCTGCCTTGGCAAGTAACCTCTCTTTTCTCGGTGTGGGAGTTATGTCGGATTCCATGTTACAGCTTACATGGATTTACATTTCAGTTAAGGTTAATATACCACATATGTATATGTTACATTCCATAAGCTCTTATGATGTTTTAGGATGTATTGACCACATGATTATGATTTTTTTAATATTTTCAAGTTTTACTCATTTTTTCAAGATATGTGTCATGTATCACATGTTCTTATTGACTATGTCTATTTATCATTGTTCATTAATGCTTCCGATATACTTAGTTCATTCCATGTACTAACAGATACTTTTACCTATATTGTATCATAATTTAGGGTTTGATGATCATCACACACATCTTACTCGTGGCTAGAGATTTAGCTTACTTTCCTCTTGTTGGTGAGTCATCATGATTTGAGGATGAGACATTATGATATATTTTGTTCTTTATGACTTCTATTTCTTATATTGATGAGCTAGGAGTTTTCCTACACCCTGTCTAGACTAGTAGAGGCATGTTAGATTTTGGCTATATCTGTGTTGTCATGTTCTTTTCAAGTTGGAGTTTGATTTCTCATTTATCGAGATATTCATGTTTAAAACTTTATTTCACATTTATGATTTAGTCATATTGTGTTATTTACCTTATGTATACTCATATTTAATATGCTAAGAGGCTTGGTTGAAGTCATTCGAAATTCTAATCATCGTATCAAATCTAGGGCCTAGCTTGGATTGTGACCATGGGGTGCCCCTTTCTATCATCTTTGATTGTGGTATGCAATTTACATCAAAGTTTTAGGGGAAATTACATGATGAGTGGTCACTCAACTCACTTTTATCAAAGCTTCCATTATCATGACCCAACCTATCGGATCGTATGGACACCTACTCTAACACCTAAGTAGGAGAACCCTCAATCCCCTAAATGGAAATATCATATGGAAGTTTAAAAAAATACAAATAATAGATTAAACGTATTATGGGGTGCTATATATTAAAATAAACTCCAAGATTGATTACAAGAGACACTCTAGCACCCCTCAAGGATACTACTCTAAACAAGTATAAGAGCTTCTAAAGATAAAGTATATAAATAGAATAATGACACAACTCCTACCATAAGGAATGAAGAGTAGAAACTGTTGGAGAATCATCTTTGTCTTCACCAATGAAACATTACTGGCCCTGCAACCAGACTATGCCAAGTGACATAACAAGAGTAGTATCAATACAAAAAACATATACTGGTAGGCATTATCGGTCAACCCAATGCCCACATAAAGAAATCAACAAGAAGAAAACATCCTCTTAAGGAAAGTACTCCTGCCAAACCTTATGCATAACTTTGGACATTTCCATTAGCCTCCTAATGTTCTTCAAGCATAACACTTATCCCTTTTGGTTGGTCCACTACAAAATCTAATATAGATCAAGGCCAAACTACATGCCACAACTAACTCTGTCTAACTAGACTACTTTCCATAAACTTTCACACCAACACCTGGACCTAGAATAATTAGCATCTTACTTGCAAAAAGGAAATATTTAGAATGCTATGGTAGCCTTTCTAAGAAGGAAACATTAGAATAAGGATCCTTTCTTAACCGTACTGGCCCACTATGGTGGGACCTAAAATGCTATGGTAGCATCTCCATAGCAGGTGTTATACCCCATACTTTTGTACCTTGGAAGGTTCTCAAGCTTCTTAAGCTTTTTAAGTTCTTGAACCTCTTAAGCTTCTTACGTTTTTATTTAAGCTTCTTAAATTTTTATTTAAGGATCGTAAGCTTCTTATAAGTTGTCATCTGAGCCGTATAATCTATGACGCTATCAAACAACTCTAAGGAGGGGAGAATGTGATGCCCCATAGTAGGAAATATTGGAAATACGGTTATAAGAATCCAGAAGGAGTTGGAGGCGAAGTAATAAGTCGTAGGACTCGACTTACTTACGTAAGATACCAACTTGGAAATCTTACATACTTAAGCTACTTGAGTACATACCAAACTTCCGTAGCAAGGATTACATAGGTTTGTAAAATAAGACGAGATTATGAACCTATGAGGATAAAAAGAAAGCGACATGTGGCAGCCCATGAGAGGGTGCTATATGGAAGCATGGGGGAGTGCCACATGGAAGAAACTTCTACAAGGGGGGTAGGCCCCACATGCTATGTGGCAGCCCCTAAGTGGAGAAGGTTGTGCATTGGCCCAATAAGGGCTTAACACATGTCACCACTTAGGGGTTGACACGTGTCACCCCTTAAGGAGGCTTATGTATATATATGTGTTTGATGACTTTTAAGTAATACTTATCCTTTAAGTTTATTTTTATCCAAAAAAATTCAAGAAAAGTCTAGAAGAAAAGAGAAGTAAAACTTAAGCTAGAGTGAAGAGAGAGCCATAGTTTTGGGAGGGAAAAAGAGGTAAGTTCTCCGATTTCGTTCCGTGAATTAATTATATACGGTATACAAAAAAGGTATTAAGGTGTTATTAATGTAAATTTATGGTATGGATCAGACCCAAATGGACAACAAACAGCCACAAAGTTTCAGCCGCTCTAGAAGAGCTTCCGAGGCGAGTTTTGGCGAGTTTCAGACAAGGTAAGGTTTTTCTTTCAAATTGAAGTTTATGATATTTTTATGGGGTATATTACATGTCTTAAATTAGGATGTAAGTATAATAATTGCATAAGGATGCTTGATGTT
This sequence comes from Solanum dulcamara, assembly GCF_947179165.1. NCBI lineage: Eukaryota > Viridiplantae > Streptophyta > Magnoliopsida > Solanales > Solanaceae > Solanum > Solanum dulcamara. The sequence goes on from NC_077242.1 coordinate 66,389,100, forward strand.
AGAAACAAACTAAATTGAAGTCGCTTGCGTTAAATCAAAGTCGGGTAGTGTGTTGTGATTGTGGTGCTGTGGTTGAAGATGGTTGGATTACATATTCCAGGTCTGGAAAGTACTCAAAAATGGGTGTGTTTTCTGCTGGTTTCAGACACACGACCCTCCGTTTCATATGGTTAAAGGTTTTACGAAACAAAGATTAAAAACTCTATTTTGGTATCGTAGTTTTGGGCGAGTTGTGTAGAATTGTTATTTCATCGTATTAGACTGATTTGATTGTTTATAGCTGATGGTTGTTGTTGTTAATATGGCTGCTAAGACTAGCAGTTGGATAGGTCAAGTTATAAGGGAGATGCTGCCCAATTTTTGGTAACTTCGGAACTAGTAATAAACTAGTCGAGGGAAAGGGATAAGGAAATGGTTCCTATGAATACTTGGGTGTAGAGTTGGAAATTGGAAAATGAAAGGTTATTAATCTTAGTATTACTTTAATGTTAAATAGGTCAATGAGATATCGAGGTAAGCCGGGTTACGATTAATCCCTAAAGAGGTATGTGAAGCTTTCTCTTGGTATGTTTTTGCACAAGTATGTAAAGCTACCCTTCTTCCATCTTGATATGTCTTTGGCATAAGTATGAAGCCCTTTATTCTCTTGTCATATCTTAGGCATAAGTATGTGAAGCCCTTTCTTCTCTTGGCATGTTTTTGGCATAAGTATGTGAAACTATCTCCTTTCTCTGGCATGTCTTTGGCATGAGTAAATAGAGCTATCCTTCTTTCCTCTTGGTATGTTGTTGACATAAGTATGATTCTATTATGCTATAATTATTCACCAAGCCCCATCATGGGATGGGTACATTATATGGTGATATGGTAATGCATAAGAAAGTTATGATACAGAGCCCATGACGGGCCGGGTACAATATATGCATATGATGATTCCATGAGGGAAAGTAGAGAGTATGTAAAACTTATTCTTCCTCTTCCTTTGGCATGTCCTAGATGTAAGTAAAAGGTGATACGAGCTCTGGGGTAACTCCACTCTTAAGTCCTAAATGTAATTCGTATCTCTTATTCACTTCTGAATGTCAAACTCTTGTAGTAAATTGAACTACTTTCCTTGAACTCTATATGCTCAGAAGTACTGGATGCATAATCTCCTAGTCCTAAGGACTATATGACGACGGGTATCCCTGGTTCTATGAACTGTCAGTATTGCTTTAGTACATGCCTAGGGTCCCTGAGATTCTAAGTAATATAGGCCCTAATGGCATTTAGCGTGCACTCGAGATAGCTAAACCACTACTCTGGTCCTCAGACGACAACTTAATCTTCTTACATGGTTAAGTCTCTGATAATGATTTAAATTGCAAGGTTACTCACTACTCTACTCGTGTATACTATAATATATCTTCCACCGAGTCACTCACGAGAGGGTCGGGTACGACCAAGTCTTATAAAGGGCCGGGTACGATATAAGATGATATAAGTATTCACTGAGTCCCATAAAAGGCTGGGTATAACCGAGTCCTATAAAAGGTCGGGTATGGCCAAGTCCTATAAGGGTCGGGTATGATATATGTATATGATGGTAAGATGAGATGAATATTGACCGGGTCCCATAAAGGTCTGGGTATGGTATATATACGCATATGATGACATAATGATACATTTGTAACACCGAGTCCCACAACGGGCCAGGTATGGAATATGACAATGAGATACATAACGTCGTTGTACAAGATGCAGGCACAGTGATTTATTAATTGTTATACTTATTCCCTGTATCCCTATGTCAACTGTGTTCTCTTTGTGGTATTTTATGATTTACATACTTAGTACACATATCGCACTGACCCCCTTTCTTTGGGGGTCTGCATTCATGCCTGTAGGTACAGATACATACTTTGGGGATCTGCCAGCGTAGGAGTTCCACTCAGTAGTTCAGAGGTGCTCCATTGTGCTGGAGCCTAGATTTTGGTACTAACTCTTGATGTATGTATTTATTTGTTCACGGGTACAACGGGGGCCCTGTCCTACCTTATGTTACTGCTCTTACTCTTAGAGGTTTGTAGACATGTATGTGGGTTGTATATGTACGTGTGTACAGTTGTGCCTATATGTCTTATATTTTGGGTGATTCCCTTTATCGTGGCAGCCTTATCGGTTCGCGCATGTCTTAATTATGGAATGACCCTAGATGTTATGATAGCCTCATTGGCTTATACGTTGTGTTGCTTTATGCTATCTGTTGGTACATTATAACTCAAATAGGAGACAAGTTTACTTATAGTTATCAGGGGTACAAGTGATTGTCCAGTTTGGGCACCCATCATGGCCTACGGGGTTGGGTCGTGACATTAGGATTCTTCCCGCTAGGGTAGCCTATCCAAAGGCAGAACCTCCGAATTCTCTCCCATTCCCCCCTTTTACATATGTACTAATAGGACATCATCAATATCTGACTCTACGTCACTAATCTCATTAAAAAACACATCAACTAATCTCCATTTGTTTACCACGGCCTCATATCTACGATATAGATGCGTCTAGCAACCATAACATAATCTGAAAAGGCATATATGGGAACACATTACCAATTTACCATTTTAGGAGCAATATAATTTTCATAATGTCAATCTCAAATATAATAGTCAACATGGTAACACTTAGACCTTCGGTCCTTTCATAACAATTATTACACAGGATAGGCATGCTCAATCATAATCGAGTTAGTTTCTCTATAATCACAAACATAGTCTCAATCAATTCACAAATGTTAGCCACACAATGATTTTTTCATAAAAACCATATCCAAACTGTTAATTTGTACCGATGTGGTACCTGAACTAATATATATGTGTCGAAATATGACACCCGATCCAATATATATATATATATATGAATGTGACACCCGATCCAATATATATATGTTGGAATGTGACACTTGAGTCAATAGATATGTGTTAGAACATGACACTCGATCTAATATATGTATCAAAACATGACACCCGGTCCAATATATATATGTCAAAAGGTGACACCTGATCCAATGTATGACAATCATAATTAGAATCACAATCAGAGTCCACAATGAATAGTTCACATACTTGCACAATCAAGTAACAGGTTCATTGCATGTAATTGATCACAATAGCCATTTCATTAAGTTTCATTACATCTTTCTTCTCTTTAACAATATTTCATCAAGCCTTCTTTATTCAAGACATTACTTTTGATAGAAAAAGTTCAAGATTATGGATTTCACGGTCTTAGAATTGTAGACCAATCACAACAACATATCAATCACCCAAACCACAATAGTTAAGTGTATAGAAAACATAGCATTATTCAATCACTAACATTCACTATTAAGAGTCTCTATATGATATTTACTAAACCATAACCTACAACCACATAAAATCAAATATGTTTATGGCATGAGATTTATCAACTCTAAGACGTTCACATGCACCTTTTATTTCATAATACGCATCGCTCAAGTATTTAAAAGGGAGTAACTAACATGAACACACATAATTATTTGTATAATCACATCCCTCTATATACATCAATATCCCATAGCCCACAAGTCTCAGGATCTCATAATTACCCGACAATTGCCTACATTTAATTCCACATGAGTGATTGGCCTTCTAAAAAGTTTCACCAAGGTTACCATTCAAAGATTGGGATTTATCACTAGTTACATAATAATCATGACCCACATAATACATTCTCCACTCTAAACAATAATTAACAATTATTTGACCATCCAAACTCCGTGCTTGAAGGTCTAGGCATGAAATCTCCCATCAATCTACATATATTAAGCTATGGAGACAAATTTATAACTACTCAATTGATAAAACCTAGCCTACTTGGGAGCAAAGCAGTTGTAGAAGGTTATAGCATAATCCTTGACTTTCAGAAGGAGAAACAATGCAGGTAGGCCTGAAATCTGTGGGTTGTAGACTTCCTTATGCTAGAATTTCCTTTCTCCCTTCTCTGGAAGCCTAGAACAGCTTTTTGGGGGTTTGTAGGATAACCCTTATCTCTTTGGGCACTTAAGGGAATAAGGAAATAATAAAACTTTGTATCTTTTTAATTTTTTCCCTTTGATTCATCCATGGAAAATCCCATCCTGCTTTCATGACCCAACCCCGCAGGCCGTGACTGAGTTTTGACCTAGACCCCCATATACGTACCTATCATCTATAGTCAAATTGAACTATGTATAATGTGATACTACTCACAAAAACTTCAATGAGTCAAAATATTTCCATGCACAAGTAGCCTCTTTCATTCGTATCATATCATGAAAGGGTACACAACTCGATAAGGCTGCCTTAACATAAAAACATTTACAATATGTCGTATAGGCAAAACCGAAACAAACTCATAAACAACCCACGTACATATGTCGATAGATCTCTAAGAATATCAACAGTATCATATGGTAGGATAGGGCCCCCGCGTACCCCTAAATAAACAAATGCATACATCAACTGACTAGTACTAAAAGCTAGGCTCCAGAATAGTGGAGAACTTCCAACCTAGCTAAGTGGAAATCCTAACTTGACGGATTTCCAAATTGAACGTCTGTACCTGTGGGCATGAAATGCAGCCCTCTGGAGAACGGAGGGTCAGTATGATATATGTACTGAATATATAAAGTATAACATAACATAACTGAGATAACAACTGAAATAGGGATGCAGGAACCATATACAACAGTTAACAAATCATTGTACCTATAGCTTAGGTCATGTAGTCATATACCTTATCATATACTGTACCCGCCCCCTAGTGAACTCGATATCATAATCACTTCATTATAATCACATGTCATCATATCATCATATATATTATTTTATTATATCATCGTATACGATATCATGTCATCGTATATGGTATAACCTTATCATATATGTCATCATATTATATCCAATCCATTATGGGGCTCAGAGTCACAAATGTATCACTATATTCTAATATGCATGTCTATATAAAGTATCCGTCCCTTTAGTGAGGGACTCGATAAAAGAAGTAGTGTACGTCAATAGCGTACCATTATCATATAGTAAAATACGCTGAGGAACGTTCGACCCTATCCATAATTTAAAACAATGCTGAGGAATGTACGACTCAATCCATATTTTCCATCATCTCATCATATATATATCCAGCCCAGGACTCGATGAAGAGCATTATCATATAAGATGTCATCGTATAAATCACTTCATCATATATGATATTTCATCCTTGTATGCTTCATACATATATATATATATATATATATATATATATAGCCATCCCGAGACTCGATGAACGAATAGTAAATCTAGGCACGACCGCGTTCTTAGCCCCTTTATGGGACTTAGAGAAAGATGGGTTACAGTATGTACGAGTAGAGTAGTGAGAAATAATATGCAATTTAAATCATCACCTGAGACTCAATGAAACAGTCAAGTAAACCGTCACTCGAAGACCAGAGTAGTAATAATCTTAAGTACCTTCTAAATATCGATGCGGATCATATTAGCTGGAGTCTCAGGAATCGTAGACGTGTATCAAGACAAGGTTAAACAGCTTATGGAAGTAGAGACATTTGTCATCGCAGAGACCTTAAGAATAGGAGCTGATGCATTCAATTATTATTCATCACACAGAAGACTCGAGGATAGTAGCTCAACTACTTGGGAGATTTAATATCAAGAAAGGAATAGTTATTATAGTTCATGCTTCCCATGCATCCGATTACTATTTCATATACCAAAGGCTCGAGGGTGATAGTTCAGCTACCTTAAGAGCCTTAACGTTTAGAAGTGAATAAGAGTTATGAAGCATGAATCATGTTCAAAACTCATGACTAGAATTATCCCAAGCTCCATATACATAGCAACCCTTACTTATATCTAGGACATGCCAAAAGAAAGGAAGATAGACTTTACATACCTGTTATGGGTTAATCGCATCTAGACTCGCTTTGTTACTCCTTTAACCTATTTAACACGAAAGTAATACTAAGGTTAGTGACTTTCGACTTTCCAGCTCCTAAACCTACCACCCATTATCCATAATAATTACTTCCTTGTTCACACTTCTCGACTAGTCTCGACTAGTCTATTAGTTAGTTAAGAAGTTAATAGAATTCAGACAGCATCTCCTCTATAACTTGCCCTATATGAACTTCCAATTACATCTTCAATTAGTAAAGCCAACCAACAACAACAACCAGCATCCAATACACAATTATACCACCTCAACAACACAACAAACAAGTCCCAAATAGCTCGCTCAAAACTACGACTACAAAATACGGTTTTCAATCTTTATTTCATAAAATCTTAACCACACGAAATGGGGTGTCATGTGGCTGCAACCAGCAGCACTTATTCCCATATTTAGATATGTTTCCATCACTTATACCCATATTTAGACATGTTTCCATCCCCGCAACACTAAAAAACAATTCCCAATACGATGCTACAATAACAACGACACTAGTTATATTTTAAGCCACTAGAATATGTCAAAATAGTCCCTACACGACCTGCAACTTCCTTTAGCTGTAACGTCTACATTTTTACATCTCCAACTCATTTTTACCCACCCATAACATGCTTTAACCTTTACTAAAATGTGGGAGAAGATAATCAAGCCATACCTTAACAAACGGCTTCCCAAATTTGCTGAAAATTAACTTCGAAAACTCCTTGACGCGGCTGAACTTTGGTGGCTGTTTGCATCCCTACCTTGCTGCCCCAACTATCAATTTCCATTGTTAAACACCCCCACTTAGTTGAGTAATACCTTAGATAATTAATTCACGGAGAAAAATTGGAGGACTTACCTTAAAGTAGCCATGGCCGACGCCTCTCTTTCTTTCTCCCTAAGTTTTCTCTAACTTTCTTTAAGTGTAAAGATGATAAAGAATAAGGCCTTAGTCATTTTTTTGACTTTATATGTCCTCCCTTGGTAAGTGACACATGGCATCTCCTAGGGGTGACATGTGGTAGCCCCCTAGGGCACCACCTCACACCATGCAACCACTTATGTGCTGCCACATGGCATGTGGGTGGGGGGGTCCACCCCAAGTAGGTGGGTCACCTACTTAGCCCAAGTAGGTGCATCACCTACTTAGCCCAAGTAGGTGCATCACCTACTTGTTACCTATTTGTCACCTGTTTGCTTTATTTCTGTGGGTTCGTAATCTCTTCTTACTTTAAGAGCCTATGTATTCCTTGCTACTTAAGATCGACGTGTGCTCCAGTAGCTTAATTATGCAAGACGTCCAAGTCGATAGCTTACCTACGCATGTCGAGTTTCGTGACTCGTTATTTGGCCTCCAACTCCTTTCAAATCTTTATAACCCTATTTCCAACCTTTACTCTTATGGAGTATCTCATTCTCCATTCCTTAGAGTTACTTGATAGCGTGGTAGATAATCTAGATCACATGACACTTTTCAAGAGACTTAATAGTGGAGCCCTGACATTGATTGAAGGATGTAAGACACTAGTATAACGATGCTAAGGCATTTTCTGGACTGCTCTAAGCACCTATACACATTTGTGTAAAGATTACAATATGATATGTGGTAAGAGAACTGGAGAAAAGATCAGAGTAAAAGCACATGATAGCATGCCTAAAGTGTTACGAGTTAGATTAAGAGGAATTATAAAATAGTTAAACAACATTGAGCATCAGAAGCTTGATAGCCTATTACAGGAAATAGAAATCCCAACTCGGAAATGAAAAGCAATTAATATGGGTGATAGTACAGGCTGACCTCACATTCTACAAAAGTATGAGTTCATATGGGTTATGGTAGATAGGCTGACAGAATTAACCCATTTTATTCCAATAAGAAAGACATATTCAGTTGAGGGTTATGCGAGATGATATAGCAAGGAAACAGTAAGATTTCACGGAATTCCCACACCTATTATCTCAAACAGGAAAGTTCAATTTACAGCTAACCACTAGAGATCATTCTGGAAGGGATTGGGAACACAGGTGAATCTTAGTATGACATTTTACCCTTCGATTAATGGACAGGCCCAGATGTGATCCAACAAGTTATTGATGAAGTAAAGCTTATTCAGGAAAACTTATTAACAGCCCAGAGTTAACAAAAGTCATATGTAGATAGTCGATGTCGACCTTTTGAGTTTGAAGTGAATAAATGGATATTTGTGAAAGCGTCACTAGGGAAAGGTATAATAAAATTTAGCAAAAAGGAGATACATTAGTCCTCATCAAATCATCCATAAAATATACAAAGTTGCCTATGAATTGGACCTACCATTGGGTATGGAGGAAGTACGCCCAGTCTCTCATATGTCAAGGTTTCGCGAATGTGTAGGTGACCCTTCTAGAATCTTTCCTGTGGATGAAATCCACGTAATAATGAGTTATCCCACGAGGAGCAACCTATCGCCATCATGGGTCAGCATATTAGAAGATTGCAAACTAAGGACATGACTTCCATCAAAAGGGTTATGGCAAAATAAGAACGGAAAAGAAATGACCTGGGAAGCCAAAAGGGATATAGGGAAGAGATATCCGTACGTGTTCCCTATGTCTACAGGAAGTCTAAACGCCTAGATTAGTTGAATGGATTAATAAAAGGACTATGGATGACAACTATTACAAAGAATTCCTAAAGCACTCATAAGACCTTGTGAGACTAGTTAACATTCGAGGACGAATGTTCTAAAGGGGGGAAGGATGTTATACCCCGTACTTTCGTACCTTGGGATATTGTCGTCCTTCATACTAATTATATCTTGATAGTTCTGCCTCGAACCATCTTACACTTTTCTTTAATAGATTCTAAATATGGAAATCGCATTGCTATTATCGACTTCTTTTTATCGAATAATCACTTGATCTTACTCTTAGTATATCAATGTTCATAGGTTGCACAACTAGTTTTATACAATTTGCACGAAGTGCATTCCATTTTAGTCATAGTCTTTCCTGCTCTTGGCTTACTCTTCTCTACATGTGTCATTGTAATAACACGTACTTACAGTCTCTTTTTTCATACTTGTTTCGCTTCCTTCACTTACTCTTAAGTTTTCTCATATTCCAATATAGGAGAGATTTCTTATCCTTTCTCTTTTGCTATATATTACAATGTCAGTAGCCAGTAACTCTGTTACCAACTTCCTAACCTTTAGTCAAGTGTAGCCTGGCTATCCCTCATAACATCTTTAAGTTCTCATTGTGATTCTCTTGTCGTATTCATACCCTTTGTATGCACCCATTCTTTGATGTCATACTATTCACAGTCCTTACTAATAATTCTTAACACTATCTCCGGTATCATGGCTTCTATCCGTTCATTGCTGGCTTTTAGATCTTGTTAACTCGTGCCAGTATAGGATCTCACTTGAAACCACTTCCCCTCCTTTAGGGTGTACCTATGTCACTATCTGTTTGTGTTCTACCTTACGCCCTTATTTCCAATTTTCAAATGCGTATGATTCTTTTCCAACACATTTGGTATATTACACCATATCTATGCATTCCTTTATATCATCCATACCTTTGGTTGCCCATGTACGACATCTTAACATAATTGTGAGGTGCTGATTCGGTCTACTTGTTGGTACTCGATTCACGTAGCAATTTATTTGAAGCTACATTCCATTCATTTTGATCAATAACTAGCTACTGCTTATAGTCATTTCCAATTCTCAATTAGGCAGTACTTACATTCCGACGCTTAGTGTCCCATGCTTTGTCATAGCCCTAGCCTTATCCCAGTGGGTACCCCTTGTCCCTCTAATTGAGGGAAACTTGGTGGAGTAGGAAAGAAGACTCATATACCTTTAATTTGATAGGTCATGAGCCATCTAATTCATTATAGGTTGAGAGTTATGGTCATTTGAAGTTTTCCTTTGCTTAAACTCATGTCCGAAACTAAATCGGAAAGATATTTTCAACTTTACTTTAAGATAGGGGTATTGCAAAGACTTAATTCACAACTAATGCAGTCGTATATCGAGGAGTTTATCTTAATGTTATAAAGATTGAGATTCGTATACCTTTGCCATAGACATTTTTAGTAATGATGGAATAGGTTGTTTTAATTGATACCAATTCACCCATCGTTCGTCCCCAAACGACAACATGAAGGAGAGGCCATGAGCCAATCTAAGAGTTTTTTTCTTTTGAAACAAATGATAAGACACCTTACAACTTAGGGAGAATCACATCCTGGACTAACCCTTTCTACGTTAAACACTATATCTTGAGTTCTACTAACCCGAATTCCATTGCAAAAGTTTTTATGGGATACTATATCCCTCATATATCATGATACTACTTTAATTTGAATTATTGTCAACTCTCATACTAGGGGAAACTTTAACCGGGCATTTACACCCTAACCAATGATATAACGAGCATATTACCCCCACTCAAGAGCAGTAATCACAAGGTATTATTATGAACTACAAGTGGGATATGACTGATCAGGAAACTATTTACTAACCCCACTCCCTCAATCGACCCTACTATTAAGGATCATCGATTATGAACAATTCAACCTATGTTAGATTCTCTGTAATTTCTCTATATCCTTTTTAAGACTACTATCAACCAATGGTCATTCTCATAAAATAAGCCTATGAGCAATGTCTAACACTACTCTGTCAAATATGAATTATTTTGCCAAATACTCTGTGTGTGACTATTCCTATTAATGGACAATTATAATTTCACCAATACCCGAAGACTTGGCCCCTCTAAAATCTCACGATTTCTCATAAACTACACATTATTACTACAACGTAAGCAATTACTCAATCAAGGATGAAAGATTATTGAGTCAAATTAGGTCTGATGTTCGAATATACATATAGGTTACCTTAATTAGACAACATTACCCTCATCAAATTAATAATCTATATGCACATTGTCAAATAGGTTCTAAAAACACTAGACAACCATGATAAGTCATATACTTAACCATACACCATACCCATATTGTCTTACTTAACAACCACCAGTTCTTTATTACTGTGCACTGGTCTGAAAGTGAGAATTAGCCATTACCCTTCTCAGAGTCGAGTGGTGGAACAAGAAAAAAACAAGGGATTCAAGGCTAAGATTCTGTCTCGCCCTATTCTGACATGGTGGAACAACTCCCGTTATGGCGTCCCTTATGGGGTCAGTCTCTAGGGAACAATTTCCTAAAGGTTTCCCCCCCTTTTCCCTGCTCTTTGAGATCAATATTGACTTTTGGGGTCACAATTAAGCCAAAGATTAACTCTCTCTTAGATAGACTCAGCAGAGTTCACCCCAAGATCGAGCTCAACAATATACATACAAGAACTTCTACCCATTATCTTAGCATAAACAAATATGCACACCACAAGAATTTTTTTCATCTCCCACATTAAACAAATAACATCATGATAAGTAGGAACACAGTTTAGAAACAACTATATCATTGAGTTCTCATAAACTTAACCCAATAGTTAAAACAATTATAATCGCACGTATAATATAGCCTGAACTCCCAGTCTAAAGTCTTAACTTAATAAACACCTGAAATCATATTATGGCCCTTAACATAATCAAAACCAAACCATGCAACGCATAGACAATACCTCAACATCACAATATTTAAAACCAGTTATGAACACATTAAGGGAATCTTTCATAACAAAAATTTCCATTGTTATGCAACAATAAACCTTTTCTCACATGGTTCCCGACTTACCCCAACTGTCCCAAAACTAGAGTTTTTCTACAGTAATAAATCATTCTTTTTTCTTACCATCTTTACCAATGGTAAGTCCACACATAATTAAGAGTTGCATTCCCACGAATAAGTAATTCACAGTTCATAGAGGCTCAAGCAATTCTACCTCTTTGTGAATTTTAATATTCACGCAAGTACATTTCACCCATAGGCATTTATCTTAGGCCATATAAAATCCTCAACACATCATATTATCCTTGCAAGCACAATTCACACATTATATTATTAATGGAAGCAAAAATCATACATCATCAATTAGGCAGGCATCACTATGCATATAATCATAAAATTTCAACTACACCACACAAGTAACTCAAATCATTAACTTAAGTTTTCTTCATGGATGATCATTAGTTGATCATCTATGCCCTTACAATGACTCTAAGGCCAGATACCAATTGGAACCTTCTTGGTTCCCATTTCTCATGCTACTGTTCCTTCGGCCGCGACAATGTCATCCAGTTTTCTACGTTAAGATACCAATTAGAATATAGAGATACCAATTAGACTTAACCCATACCACAAGTGACAGACTGCGTAAAAGGGAGAAGAAATGGAACAACCTCCTAGAATGCTTCATAACTTCCCAAAGATTAAGTGTGGACGTCAACATACCAATCCACAAAAGTTTATTTCACATTTTCTCTTGTACAAGGAGACCAATATCTTGGGCTTTGATACCAAACTGTCATGTCCCAACCCATCAGCTATGCGAGCACCTACTCTAACTCCTAGTAGGAAAGCCCTCAATCCCCTAAACAAAAATATCATGCAAAAGTTTAATAAAAATACAAATAATAGTCTAAAACGATTATGGAGCCTCTATATATTAAATTAAAGCTCCAAGATTGATTACAAGAAATACTCGAACACCCTCAAAATATACTAGTCTAAACAGGTACAAGAGCTTCTAAAGATACAATATATAAATAGAATAATGACACAGTTACCACCATAAGGAAGGAAGAGTATAAGCAGTAGGAGAATCATCTTCGTCTTCACCTATAAAACATCACTAATCCTGCAACCAGACTATGTATCAGAACAAGACACCCAATCCAATATATGTGTTGAAATATGACACCAGATCTAATATATATATGTCAGAACGTGACACCCAATCCAATAGATATGTCACAGTGTGACACATAATCCAATATTTATATGTGTTGAAACGTGACACCTAATTTAATATATGACAATCACAATTAGAATCACAATCACAGTCCATAATGAATAGTGCACATACTTGCACAATTAAGTAATAGGTTCATTGCAAGTAATTGATCACAGTAGCCATTTCATTAATTTTCATTACATCTTTCTCTTCTGCAATAATATTTTATCAAACCTTCTTTATTCAAGGCATTGCTTTTGATACACAAAGTTCAAGATTATAGATTTCACGATCTTGAAATTGTAGACCAATCACTACAACATATCAATCACCCAAGCCACATTAGTTAAATTCATAGAAAACTTCACAGCATTACTCAATCACTATCAATCACTATTAGATGTCTCTTTATGAGATTGACTAAACCATAACCTATAGTCACAAGAAATCAAATAGGTTCATGGCATGAGATTTATCAATACTAAGACGTTCACATTCGCTCTTTATTTTATGATACACATCGCTCAAGTATTTCATCGGGACTAGCCATCATTAACACACACAATTATTTGTATAAACACATCCCTCTATATACATTAATAGCCCATAACCCAAAAGTCTCAGGATTTCATAATAATTCAGCAATTGTCTACATTTAACCTCATAAGAGTCATTGGCCTTCTAAGTAGTTTTCACCAAAGTTAACATTCAAAGATTGGACCTTTATCACTAGTCACATAATAATCATGATCCATATCATACATTCCCACTCTAAATAATAATTGACAATCATTTAACCATTTATACTCCGTGCCCAAAGGCCTAGGAATAAAATTTTCTATCAATCTATATTATATTAAGAGATGGAAATGAATTTATAAATACTCAATAGAGAAAATCTAGGCTACCTGGGCACTAAGAAGTTGTAGAAGAATTGTAGTATGATCCCTGGATTCCACAAGGAGAATCAATAGATACAGACTTGAAATCTATGGGTTGTAGCCTTCCTTGTGATAACATTCCCTTCCTTTCTTCTTTTCAATCCTAGAGTAGTTATTTTTAGGGGGAGGGTTCTAGGGTAAACCTCATCTATTTTGGCATTTAAGAAAAAAAGAGATAATAAAGGGGGTCCCATTCCGCCATGGCATTTCAACCCAAACAGTGTTCAGTACAAAGGTTATAACATTTTACTATGAACTCCAAATTTGACAAACTTTATAGAGTTGGAATGAAGACTCATAAACTTTTAATTTGATAGGTAACGGGACACCTAATACATTATAGGCTAAGAGATATGGTTGTTTAAAGTTGACCTTAGCTAAAACTCATGTCCGAAACTAAATTAGAAAGACACTTTCAACCTAACTTTGAGTTAGGGACATTGTATGACCTTAATTTATAACTAATGCATTCACATAATGAGGAATCGATCCTAATCATATGAAGAATGTGATTTGTAAACCTTTACCGCATTATTTTTAGTTAGACAAAATAGGTCATTACATCCATCCACAAACTGATGGGAAGTCAAAAAGAACCATTCAAGTGTTGGAAGACATGTCGAGGGCATGTGTAATTGACTTTGAAGGATATTGGGACAAATTCCTACTTTTGAGTGAGTTCTTCTATAACTATAGTTATCACTGCAGTAGTGATATGATACAAATTAAAGAAATTTATGAGAAGGGATGTAGATTCCTCATAGGGTGGTTTGAGGCTGGAGATGTGAAACCATTGAGGGTTGATCTGGTAAGGGATGCTTAGGATATTTAAAAAATCATCCAAGCTAAACTCCTAGCAGCCACGAGCCTACATAAAGAGTATACAGACCATAAGGTGAGGGATATGACTTTTCAAACAAGTCAATATGTTCTTTTGAAAGTGTCACCTATAAAGGTTGTGATGAGATTCAGCAAGAAGGGAAAGCTTAGTCCTTGCTATATTGAACCATTCGAGATTCTTGAATATATAGGGCTAGTGGCTTATAGGTTGGTTCTATCACCTACCTTATCTGGAATCCATCTAGTGTTCCATTTGTCCATGTTCAAAAAGTACCATAGGGATAGAGATTATATCATTAAGTTGGACTCATTCTTATTAGACAAGGACCTTTTGTATGAGGAAGAACCAATTGCAATTCTTGATCGTTATCCAAAAGCTAAGGACCAAAGAGATCAAATTGGTGAAGGTTCAATGGAGGCATCATCCAGTTAAGGAAGTCACTTGGGAAACCTAGAAGGACATGCGAGACAAGTATCCCAAGTTATTGGACAATTAAGGTACTAATTTATTCTTTCTTTAACCAGTTTTCCTAATTTATTCACTCAGAGATCAGTGATGGATAAATTAATATCTATTGTAATGACCTATTCTTGTCGTAATAGATAAGCCAATGGTAAAGAAATTTGGGCAGAAAACTTTTGAGTAGTAACTTAGAAATTTTGAGCCTAGGCCAGACTTTGATGAAATCTAAGTCAGGTGAGGTCTTGGGTGATATGATAATGGATGGGTAATTTAACTATGAATTCGATCATTTAAGTTGATAGCAGACATTAAGGAGCCTTCAAGGCTTTACAGAATCAAATTCAGGCCGGTAGAACTCCCACATAACTGATCGTGGCATGGAAGAGTTATTTTGAAATGTCATGGTTTGAGGTGTATTGCGAAATAGGGGTTCGAGACTCAAATTCTGAGTTTCTATCTTAGTGCAACCCATCACAGTGGGATTATTTCTGCTATGGTGGGGCTGCTATGGCTGGATAAGTGGCTCCATGGCCGGATAGTAGTGAATTTAAATGGACAAAAGTCTAAAAACCATTTTTAATTCTCCTACTTCATCTCTCACTTCTTGAGAGACTAGAAGCGATCTAGAGAGACTTTCCTTCTGTTCTCCACCACTTATCATGTTAAAAGTAATTTAATCATTCCTATAACTTGTAAATTGATTTTAGACCTTAGAATTTATGGGAATTCTCTCAAGGGAAGGTTTTGGCTTTAATTAATGGTGGAAAAATCCCCAATTAGGGGAGATGATCATGAAAGTGGCCAAGGGTTAGCATTTCTATATAATTCGGGTATTGTTGGCCATTATTAATTGATTCCTTGAATATTTTGTTATTTTTAGACCAAGAACAATCTAATAGACTTCGGAAAGGGAAAGCTCCAGCTCTTTAGATTTTTCAAGGCTTGGTTTTGAGAAAGATGATGATTTTCTTTCCTGTTTATGTTATATGTTCCTGTTAATTACAATTGATAGTATTGCATACATGTATGAGACTAGGGAAAGAGGTAATGAACTTAATGAAATGACTACTGTGATTAATTGCATGCACTGAACAGGATATTTGATTGTACAAGCTGTGAATTATTCATTGTTGATTGTGATTGTGGTTGTTGGATCGGGTACTACGCCGATACATATTGGATTGGGTGTCACACCGACACATAATTAGATAGAATACCACGCAGGTACTTATTAGATCGGGTGTCATGTCGACACATACTTGGATCAAGTACCACGCTTGTACAAACTAAAAGTTTGGGTATGAGTTTCATGAGAGGATCATTATTGACTGTTATATTTGAGATTGACATTGTGAAACCATATTTTGCTTATGAAATGATAATTGGTAATGTATTTTTCATATATGTTTGTCTTTATTATGTTGTAGTTACTTGTTCATGTTTCACTTATTGGGCTGGCTAAGTGATCCTATCAGTACACTATTGTTATGTGTACTGATACTGCACTTGCTCTTTCTTTATAAAGTACAAGGCATCTTTAGGCGGCTGCTGACAGACCTCAATTAGGAGATCAGTGACTACAAGATTCAAGAATGAGCTAGTTCTTTCAGATTACCATGGATTCTTCTCAGCCTTAGTACCTTTTTTTCGAACTGAGACTGTTCCAGACTTTAGTTTACTTTATTGTTTTCGAGGTTGCATCCCCTTACCCTTTGAATTGTTACTTAGTAGAGTTTTGGTACGATGACTTGGGTTGACTTCCGCATGTTTAACTAGCCTATTCCGGTTAGGATGTCCGTTGGGGTATAACTTTGGTTCTCTCACTAGAGGTTAGTGTGGGGTGCCACTCACGGCCCAATTTGAGTTGTGACAAGAAAAGTGGAAAATTGTTTTTTGTGAAATTTGTGGGAAAAAGGATTTAGAAACCTAAAATGATGGAAATTAAAGTGCTAAATATTTAAAATTTCTTACATTTTACAAATAAATAAAGATTTGATAATTGTAACTTTAATTAATTTCACAATTCTGAATGTTATAATAATTATTTAATAACAATTATTTAAAAAAAATAACAATATTATCTATTATAAAATCTTATAATATAGAACAAATAGATGAATCAACCTTTTTAAAGATTTTTATCCTTTTAATATTGTTGTCAATCCTCTGAACAACTTAGTGCTAACGTTAATTAATAGTATTGGTAAATTGGACCAAACGTTTAATAGTATATGTATATATGTTGTCTTGTGTACTGGACTAAAATTTCAATATATATGTTGTAGATTTTTTTTTTTAAAAAAATTATGTATAAAGATATTGGATGAGAATGGTAATGGTAATAGAATATTTTAAAGACATGAGTAGTGGACTTTAATTTGTCCATGATTGGAGAATATTTCGGTGGACTTTAATATGTCCATGCTTGGAGAATATGCCACTGGATTTTTTCTCTGTCTTTGGTCAAATTTGCGTGTCATAATATCCTTTGAGGAGAATAAGTTGGTGGTCATATGTAGGTAAAAAGAGAGGTGATTAAAATTTAAAGTTGTGACTTCAGTAAATTTTGAACCCTTTTATTACAATGTTAGAGTTATTATTTTTAGGTTAAGGAAATTTAACAATTCTTGCATAAATAAGAGAAATATTTTTCCCGTTTTATATGATTTTTCGACAAAAGAAAATTTAATTAAACATGACTCCATTTTGCTACGGCGGTCTACTTTAGTTTGAGGTAATCCGGCCACTTTCTTAGCATGGCATTGAGTTATAAACACAACTAGAGAAGTTATATATATATATATATATATATATATATATATATATATATATATATATATATATATATTATGAAAAGTAGTGGATGTTCCATTTTCTTTGTGGAACCGACTTAAAAGAATAATATGCTATCTCCTTTATCCTCTTGCTCTTCAGGCTTATAAATAGCCTACTTCACTGTGTAATATAGACACACAGAAAAAAAATTCTCGACTCTTTTTCTATCTTTGTGTCTTCCTTTATTCTTAATTTGCTAAGTTGATTTATTTTATAACACGTTATCAGCACGAGACTTCAGCACTTTGAGCTATTTTTAAATAGGTAACAAAAGGAAAAATGTGAATATGCCTCAAATTTTACTTGGATAATGATCAATCACAAGGATTTTTGTGTAATTGATAGTGGAACGACTCATGCCATTTTTAAAGAGAGAAATATATTTTCTACTTGCTTAGAAGAAAAGCAAATGTTATTACAATTTCTGGTAATTCGAAAATGATTGAAGGCTCCGGAAGAGCTACTATATTTCTGCCTAAGGGGACAAAGATTGTTATAAAAGATGCATTGTTCTCTTCTAAATCCCCAAGAAATTTATTAAGTTTTAAATATATCTACAAAAATGAATATCATGTTGAGACACTAAATGAAAATAATATTGAATACCTTGGTATAACCAAGAGTGTCTCAGGCCAGAAATATATTTTGGAGAAATTACCATTGTCGTTTGGCCTATATTATGCAGAAATTAGTGCAATTGAAGCACATTTGATCATAAACCAGAAGTTTACTGATCTAAATACATTTGTTCTATGGCATGATCGAATAGGTCATCCTAAATCAATAATGATGAGACGAACTCTTGAAAATTCAACTGGACATCCGTTAAAGAACATGAAGATTCTTACGAATGATGAATTTTCATGTGCTGCTTGTTATAAGGGAAAATTAATTGCCAGATCATCAACTTTGAAGGTTGGCATCGAATCTCCTAGCTTTTTAGAGCGTATACATGAGGATATATGTAGACCTATTCATCCACCTAGTGGATGATTTAGATATTTTATGGTCCTAATAGATGCATCATTAAGATGGTCTCATGTGTGCCTCTTATCATCTCGAAACCTGGCGTTTGCGAAGTTATTAGCACAAATAATAAGATTAAGGGCATAATTTTCAGATTATCCAATTAAAGCCTTTTGCCTTGATAATGCTGGAGAATTTACATCTCAAGCTTTTGATGATTATTGCTTATCAATTGAGATAAAAATTGAACATCTTATTGCTCATGTTCATACTCAAAATGGCCTTGCAGAGTCATTTATTAAGCACCTACAATTGATAGCAAGACATCTACTTATGAAAACACTATTGCCGATTACTATTTGTGGTCATGCTATCTTACATGCAGCAACACTTATACGTCTCAGACCGACAAATTATAATAAATACTCTCCTTCACAATTAGTATTTGGTCATGAGCCAAATATAGCCCATCTACAAATTTTTGATTGTACGGTATATGTGCCTGTAGCACCATCACAACTTTCAAAGATGAGCCTTCAACGAAGGTTGGGCATATATGTTGGGTTTGACCCACACTCCATAATTCACTACCTTGAACCATTGACAGGAGACTTATTTGCTGCTCGATTTGCAAATTGGCGGTTTGATGAAATAACTTTCCTATAATTAGGGGGAGAGAAAAAGGGACCCATAGGGGGAGAGAAAATGGAACCTAAAAGAGAAAGAGAAATTGCATGAATAGTTTCATCACTGTCTCATTTTGATCAGGACATCCAGAAGATTATCCACTTATAGAAAATAGCAAAACAAATGTCAGATGCATTTACTGATTTAAAACGGATAACCAAGTCACATATCCCTGCAGTGAATGTGCCTATCCGGATTGATGTCCCCAAAGGACCATCTACTAGTATATAGCTTCTGAATCCCAAACACGCCTGAAGCGTGGTAGACCATTGGGTTCAAAGGATAAAAATCCTATAAAGATAAGCATGAGAAATAATAAACATGATACTACAAAAGAACCTCCTGAAAAAGGTCAAGATTTGAGTAATCTTGATATTCTTGAAGAAATTAGTGAGCCCGAGATCAAATGAATGAAGAACTTTAAATAAGTTCTACCGGTGATGAGATAAATTTGAATCGATCAAAAATTATGATGGATAATATTTTTACACATAATATTGCACTTAACCTCATGCAAGATAGTGAAATTCTTGAGCCTAAATCTGTCGAAGAATGTCGATGTAGATGTGATTGGCTAGAATGGCAAAAGGAAATTCAATCAGAATTAGACTCACTAGCTAAATGAAATTTTTGGACCTGTAGTCCAAACCCCTGAAGGTGCAAAACCAGTTGGCTATAAATGGGTTTTTGTGGGAAAATGAAATGAGAGAAATGAAATTGTAAGATACAAGGAACACCTTGTTGCACAAGGATTTTCTCAAATACCTAGGGTCAATTATCAAGAAACATATTCACCTGTTATGGAATGAATAACTTTTTGATAACTCATTAGTTTAGCTGTATATAAAAATCTTGAAATACATCTAATTGATATAGTTACAGCTTATCTTTATGGTTCACTTGATAATGAAATTTATAAGAAAATTCCAGAAGGATTAAAATTAACTAAAGCATGTACTAAGCCTCAGGAGGTCTACTCAATTAAATTGCAAAGATTATTATATGGTCTGAAATAATCAGGGAGTATGTGGTATAATCGCCTTAGTGAGCACTTGATAAATGAAGGTTATATAAATGATGTCATCTGTCCATGTGTTTTACTAAGAAAATGGAATTAGAGTTTGTTATACTCGCCGTTTATGTTGATGACATAAATCTCATTGGAATTCCTAAAGAGGTCCACAAAGCTATTAAATATCTAAAGAAAGAGTTTGAGATGAAAGATCTTGAAAAGACAACTTTGTCTGGGTCTGCAAATTGAATATTTAGAAGATGAGGTCTTTATCCACCAATCTACCTACAGTGAAAAAATCTTTAAAATAATTTTACATGGATAAAGCACATCCGCTAAGTACTCTAATGGTTGTTCGATCACTTGAAGTGGATAAAGATCTATTTCGAACTCCAGAAGAGAATGAAAAACTTCTTGGTCCTGAAGTACCATATCTCAATGCTATTGGTGCATTTATGTATCTTGCTAATTCAACCAGGCCTGATATAACATTTTCTGTTAATTTGTGGGTAAGGTATAGTTCATCCCCAACGCAAAGACATTGGAACAGTATCAAGCATATTTTGCGTTACCTAGAGGGTACCACTGATATGGGTTTGTTTTATACTAACAAAGGTTGTGCAAACCTTATTGGTTATGCAAATCTAGGTTATTTATCAGATCCATATAAAGCTCGATCTCAAACAGGCTATCTATTTACATATGGAGGAACTACTCTATCATGGCGATCTACAAAGCAGTCTATTGTTGCTACTTTTTCAAATCATGCTGAAAAAATATCCATGAAGCAAGTAGAGAATGTGCATGATTGAGATCGATGATACAGTTCATCAAAGAAAGATGCGGCTTGAAAAATGATGTCAAAGTACCCACAGTTATATTCAAAAATAATGCCACGTGCATACCTCAATCGAAAGGTGGCTTCATAAATGGAGGCAGAACGAAACATATTTCACCAAAATTATTCTTCACAAATGATCTAGAAGAATGGTAATATTGATGTACAATAAGTTTGTTCGAGTGATAATCTTGTAGATTTATTCACAAAGGCATTACCAAGATCAACTTTTGAGAAGCTAAGATATAAGTTTGGAATGCGTCGTCTCCAAAATATCAAATAAAGTTTTTATCAGGGGGAGTAAAATACGCGTTGCACTCTATTTTTCTTAACCAAGGTTTTGTCCCATTGGATTTTTCTGGTAAGGTTTTTAATGAGGCAGCTCTCAAGGTGTATTACGAGATGTGTGTACTCTTTTTCTTTAACTAGGCTTTTTCCCACTGAATGTTTTCTAGTAAGATTTTAACGAGGCACAACATCTATGGATGTTCAGGATAATTATGTATATTTTTTCTTTCACTAGAATTTTTTTTTTACACGTGGACATCTAAGGGGGAGTGTTATGAAAAGTAGTGGATGTTCCACTTTCTTTGTCGAATCCACTTAAAAGAATAATGTGCTCTCTCCCTTATCTTCTTGCTCTTCAGGCTATAAATAGCCTCCTTTAGTGTGTAATACCGACACACAAAAAAGAAATTCTCTCGACTCTCTCTATATCTTTCTATCTACCTTTATTCTTAATTTGCTAAGTTAGTTTATTTTATAATTATATATATATATATATTGATGAAGTAAAGAATATTTATATATTTCTGTCATTTAACTTGTGATTGGAGATTTGACTTATTTGTTACTCTTTCTATTTTACTTTGTTTGTCTGTTTTGACTTGACACAAAATTTAAGAAAGTAAAAAAAAAACTTTGAAATCTTTCGATATTAAATTAAATATATATAAAATATACCAAAATATTTTTTAATCATGTGATCTTATACATCTGACGTGGAAAGTTAGACTTTAAATGTTGCCACAAAAGAAAAGAGACATTCATTTTGAAAACGAACTAAAAAGAAAAATATGACAAAAAATTTAAATAGACAGAGTATGAAGTTATTACTTAATATTTTATATAGATATTTTTGCATAGTTACATTTAAAGAATTTGATTATATATTTTAAATATTTTATATTATCGTCAATTAAACTCTACTAAAAAAGATATCATATTTCATTAAGGAAATTCTTCAAATTAAAATCCATGCAGATTCCCTACAGGGGAAGGTCAGTATAGATTCTTTGATTTTGGAAAAAAAGAAAGAAAAGATTCTTCTACCATACCGGTGGTGGTGTACCAAGAAAATTGATAAATCGCATTCAATTGATAATTTGAGTCAAATTAAAAAATAAATTTAATTAGTAATTTGATTTGATATTAAATTTTTTTTATCATAATTAATTTGATTTGGTTTGATTTAATTTTAACGAGAATAAAATCAAATTGAACCAAATTAAATTAACCAGACCTTATATGTATACAATTTTAAAAAGATATTTTATACATAAAAAAAATATGTTAACGTAATTTATAAATATCTCTTAAACTTATTGTAACTACCTGTTTCCATCATTATGAATAAGCCAATAGAGAAGAAAATGAGCCAGAAAACTTCTGAGTAGTAACTTGGAAATTTTGAGCCTAGACCAGACTTGGATGAAATCTGAGTCAAGTGAGGTCTGGGGTAATCTAGTAATGGATGGATGATGAATTTATAACTTTGATTTTGGGAATTGATAGCCAAGATACCAGGGAGCTAGTACGACTTTATAAAATTGAATTCGAGTGAGTAGAACTCCCATATTTCATCTTAGCATGAAGGGTTAAAATGAGAATTTCATAATTTGAGGGCATGTTGCAAAATGGGAGCTTGGGAAATAAATTTTGAGGTTTTGTTCTCGTGCAATCGATCACAGCGGGATTATTCCCGCCATGGCGGAAAAGTCGGGACTTTGAATGGGTAAAAGTGTCAAAGCTGATTTTATTCTTTCCACTTCATTCTTGAGAAATCAGAAGCGATCTAGGGAGATATTCCTCCAGGTTTTCACCAAATTTCATGCGAAAGGTAAGTTAATCGCTCCCTATCTTGTATTTGGATTCTTAGTACCTAGAATCTATGGTAAATACCTTAAGGGAGGGTTCTTGGCCTTAATTTAATGGAGGAAAAAACCCTAGTTTGGGGGAGGTGACATGAAAGTGGCTAAGGGTTAGGATTTTGATGTAACCCGGATATTGTTGGCCAATAGTTCATTTATTTGTGCATTTTTCTGTAATTTTAGACCAAGAAAAATCCAAAAGACACCGGAGAAAGAAAGCTCCAGCTATTTATAGTTTCCAAGGCTTGGTTTCGAGGTGGTTGATGATTTTACATTCTTGTCTGTGCTACACATTCTTGTTACCGTAATTGAAAGTATTTCTTGAATGTGTGAGACTAGGAAAAATGTAATAAACTTAATAAAATGAATTCTAAGATCAATTACATGCAATGTACCTATTATATATTTATATAGGAATTGGGTGCCACGTGTCGAAAGATATACATATAGGGATCAGATGTCACATGCTAAACATATACCTATAGGGATCAGATGTCACATGCTGACACATATACTTATAAAGATCGGGTGTCAAGTTCCGACACCTATATACATATAGGTATCAAATGTCACATGCCGACACATATACTTGTAAGGATCGGGTGTCAAGTTCCGACACCTATATA
The DNA here is from genome assembly GCF_947179165.1 of Solanum dulcamara. NCBI lineage: Eukaryota > Viridiplantae > Streptophyta > Magnoliopsida > Solanales > Solanaceae > Solanum > Solanum dulcamara. The sequence goes on from NC_077242.1 coordinate 66,413,354, forward strand.
CATATAGATATCGAATGTCACATTCCAACACAACTATTGTTTAGGTGTAGATCCCATGAGAGGACTATGGTTGGCTGTTGTTTAAGATTAATATTTTGAACTGAATTATGCTTATGAAACTGCTAATAGGTAATGTGTTTCATAGATGCCTATCTTTACTGCATTATGGTTGCTTGCATATGTTTCATTGATTGGGTTGGCTGCATGATCCTACTAGTACACCGTTGATTTTGTGTATTGATACTACATTTTCTCTTTTCTTGTTGAGTACATGACATCTTCAAGCGACTTCTGGCAGACCTCAGTTAGGAGACAACTGACTACTCAGAATTTAAGTGTGAGACAGTTCTTTCAGGCTGCAATGAGTTCTTCTAGGATCTCTGTCCACTCTTTTCAAACTTGGACATTTCAGGCTTTATTTTTACATTGTTGTTTTGTGGTTACATACCCTTATCTTAGACTTATTTCTTAGAAGAGTTTGGTACAATGACTTTCAGGTTCTAGGGGGATTAACTTATGCATGTTTTGTTTGACTATTTATGCTTATGTGAATTTTAATTCTTGAGTTTATGTGGACTCAGCTTAAAACCTATATAAAAACTGTTGCCACATCTTTTTATGCTTACTTTTGTGTTAGGATGCTAGTTTGGGGATATAGTTTTGGTTCTCAAAATGGAGAGTTAGTGTGGGTGCCACTTATGACCCAATTTGGATCATGAAAAAGTTGGTATCAGAGCTCTAGGTTTGTTGATCTCATTGTACTAAAATGAGTCTATAGAGTCTTGTAGAACAGTATGGAGACATCTGTACCATTCTTCGAGAGACTACAAGACTTTAGGAAATCTCCTTATCTTTTTCTTCCTTTATGCTATGACTTGATTCTAATTGGTATTTGGTGATCCAAATTAGTATCTAACCTCTTTTACTCTCTTTTCCATGGATGGTTAACATGCCTTATAGCGGTGTTTGGCCCGTAGATCCCGTCGAGCAGAAGAGGAGCTAGCTGTTAGAGGGCGTGGCTAAGGTAGGGGTGGGAGAAGGAGATGCAGCATAGGCCTAGGAAATGCAGCACCTGTCAGGGGTGAGGCTCAACCTAATATTTTTCCATAGAGAGAGGCCTTCCCACACACCATGTAGAGGTAGAAGAGGATGTAGAAGTGGAGGTTGAGCAGGATGCTGAGAAAGAGGTGAATGTTGAGGCCGAGGCTAGAGGACTTCCTCCTCTAGATCTAACTATAGCCCACCAGATCATTACTTTCTTGAGTGGTTTGGTCGGCGTTAAAGCCATTCCCATAATGCCTGTGGCCCAAGTTCCAGCCGCTCTCCTATTGTTGCTGCAGTTCCTTAGATGGATAGAGTATTGGGCATTGATGCCTTCTTTCATCCATTTGTTATTCCAATGATGGCTGGCACTGACCATGAGATGCTGACTAAGTTCTTGCAGCCGAAGCCTCTAGTGTTTCAAGTTTTGAGAGTGAGGATGTTTATGAGTTCATTTTGGATTGCTATGAGAGGCTGCACAAGTTGAGTATAGTCCACCAGCATGGAGTTAAGTTCGTGACCTTCCAATGTCAAGGTGAAGCCAACCAATGGTGGAGGGCCTTTATGGAATGCCGATAACTAGTTTTGCCTCCACTCATTTGGGTTTAGTTCCATGCCCTTTTTTGGAGAAGTGTGTGTCCAGGACATTGAGAGACTGTAAGAAGGATGATTTAATGGCTCTTGAGCAGGGTAGCATGAAGTGGCTACTTATAAGGCTAAGTTTCATGCCTTATCCAGATATGCTACACAACTAGTGACTATAAAGGAGAAGAGGATCCGTTTATTCGTCAAAGGATTGAATTATGAGTTACAGGTATTGTCTGTTCACGTGACCTCTATAGGTAGGAGCTTCAATAAAGTGACAGATTTTGTAAAGAAATTGGAAGGAGTCTGATGGGATAGGCATGACAAGGCTTTGGATAAGAAGCTCAAGAGCACAGGAAACTTCAATAGTTATTACATTAGAGATTTAGGTAGGCCAAAAATTGCAACCCGACCAATTCAATCTTCCACGCCCGCTTCTACGGGTGGTTACTCAGGGACTCCACAATATAATCCTACTTAGGATAGTTAGGGAGCTATTTTTGGATTGGTCAGCAATCCATCCTATAACCGTATTTGTTTTAATGGTGAGGAGCTAGGGCATGCGAGGAGGACTTGTTCCCACCCTAGAAGTACTGATCCCATGCCGTAGGAAACTAGAGCAGTGGTATTGACAAGCATAGGTAATAGTGGTAGAGGACGTCCACAAGGTATGTGCAAGGAAGAAATCAGAGAGGTCATAGAGGCCGTGGTAATGGTAATGTAGGAAGAGGAGCAGCGCAGCCAGGCAGAGAGGTTGCCCTACGAGATGACAAGGCACAATTTTATTCCTTTCCAGGTAGGATAGATATTAGTTTGAGGCGTCTGATACGGTATCTATAGGTACTATTCTTATCATTGACCGGATGATTATTTTTTTGTTTGATTTAGATTCTACTTACTCCTTTATGTCAATATAGTTCTCCTTGGGTCTTAATATGAATTGTGATATGCTTGATGCCCCCATCCATGATTCTACCCCAGTTGGAGAGTTTTTTGTAGTCACCCATGTCTATCGTGCTTGTTAAGTTATGTTTATGGGATTTCAGACCTGGGTGGATTTGGCGATACTAGATATATATGATTTTGGTTTGATATTAGGCATGACTTGGTTGTCCCTCTATTATGTTGTATTTAACTATAATGCTAAGACCCTGTCTCTAGAGATCTCTCTAGGGAAAGGTTAGAGTGGGAATGGGTGTACAAGTCTAAGTTAGCTAAGATTGTCTTATTCATCTGAGCTAGAAAATAGGTTGGGCAAGGTTTTTTAGCATGCTTGGTGCATATTCGAGATTACAAATCTAAGTCCCTCTTTATTGAGTCTATTTCTGTAGTGTCTGATCTTAATGAAATATTTCCTATTGACTTTCTTTGTATGCCTCAAGATAGAAATATAGATTTCTGTATTGATTTAGAGCCGGGCACTCACCCAATCTCTATTCCTCCTTATCACATAGCTTCAACTAAATTGAGAAAGCTTAAGGCTTAAATCCAAAAACTCCTTGACAAAGGTTTTATCTATCTTAGTGCTTCCCCTTGGGGTGGTCCAATATTTTTTGTTTAGAAGAAGGATGGTAGTATGAGGATGTGTATAGACTACTGGTAGTTGAATAGGGTTACCATCCAAAATAAGTACCCTTTGCATTGCATAGAAGATCTCTTTGGCCAATTGCAGGGTGCATCAATCTTCTCAAAAATTGATCTAAGGTGCGATTATCATCAACTAAAGATAAGACCTAAGCATGTACCTAAAATGTTATTTAGAACTCGGTATGGGCACTATGAGTTTTTGGAAATATAGTTTGGGCTGACCAATGCACATACAACCTTCATGAGTTTGATGAATGGGGTGTTCAAGCCATCCATAGATTCCTTTGCAATTGTGTTTATTAATGATATTTTGATATATTCGAAGAGTAAGGAAGAATATGCAGACCATCTTCGTATTGTTCTGGTGTCCTGGGAAATAGAAATTATATGCAAAATTTTTTAAGTGTGAATTCTGGTTGTCTTTTGTTGCCTTTATGGTACACGTGGTTTCAAACGAATGGGTAATGGTAGATCTCCAAAATATAGAAGCAGTTAAGAACTAGGAGGTTCCTTTTGAGTGGACAGATAAATGTGAAGAGAGCTTCTAAAAGCTCAACACTCTTCTGACCATGATACTTATTCTGACCTTGCCAGTTGAAGGTAAAGATTTCATTATTTATTTTGATGCTTCACATTTAGGCTTGGGTGCTATGTTGATGTAGGATAAGAATGTTATAGCCTATACCTCATGAAAGTTGAAGGTTCATGAGAGAAACTATTCAATGTATGATTTGAAGTTGGCGGAGGTAGTTTTTGCTCTTAAAATTTGGTGGCATTATCTGTATGGTGTAAACTGTAAAGTATCTATTGACCACCGTAGTCTGCAACATGAGTTGACTTAGAAAGACATGAATCTGAGACAATGAAGGTGGATGGAGTTATTCAAGGATTATAATGTCACCATACAATGTCAACAAAGTAAGGGTAATGTGGTGGTAGATATATTAAGCCAGAAGCCGATTAGTATGAACAGCGTAACATGTTTGGGTGCCTTTAAAAGACCCTTAACTAGAGAGATTCAGGCTTTGGTGGCTAATTTTATGAGGATAGGCATCTCAGAGAAGGGTGGTATCCTGACCATTATTGAGGTAAGGCCTACTTTTATTGAAGAAATCAAAGCCAAGTAGTTTGAGGATGAAAACTTGAATGAGATCAGAGAGAAGACTTTGTTGGGAAAGGCCTAGGATGTATCCCTTGATATAGGTGGGGTGCCCAGCTTTAGAGGAAGGATTTGTGTTTCCTGAGTAAATGGATTGATTCAGAAAGTGATGATAGAGTATCAGAGTTTGCGATACTCTATTCATCCTTTTTAACCAAGATGTATCGAGATATGAATTGGCTTTATTGGTGGCCTAGAATGAAGAAATACATAGGTGAGTTTGTGGCTATATGTTAGAACTTTCAGCAAGTGAAGTATGAGAACCAAAGGCCTGTAGGGTTACTTCAGAGAATGTGTATTCCTGATTGGAAGTGGGAAAGGATAGCTATGGATTTTGTGGTGTGTCTTTCTTAGACCTTGGGGAAGCATGACCTCTTTTGGGTTATGGTTGACAGATTAGTGAAGTCATCTCATTTCATTCCAGTTAGAGTAGATTATAACGCTCAATAGTTGGAGAGGATTTATATTAAAGAGATAGTAAGGATGCACGGGGTGCCCTTTTCTATCATCTTAGACTATGGTACCCAGCTTACATCCAAGTTTTAGGAGAAATTACGTGAAGAGTTGGACACTCAACTCACTTTTATCACAACATTTCATCCATAGACTGATAAGAAGCCAGAGAGAATAATTTAAGTATTGGAAGACATTTTGAGGGTATGTGTGATTAATTTTGGAGGACATTGGGATAAATTTCTACCCTTGTGTGAGATCTGTTATAAAAATAGCTATCACTCCAATATTGATATGGCACCATTCGAGGCTCTTTATGGTAGAGCATATAGATCGCGCATAGGGTGGTTTGAGGCTGGAGCTGTTAAACCTTTGTGATTCGATTTGGTGAAGGATGTTGAGGATAAGGTGAGAAGTATCCAAGCTAAGTTTCTTGAAGTGCAGAGTCGATAGAAGGAGTATACAGATCGTAAAGTGAGGGATATGACATTCCAATAAGGTGAACATGTTCTTCTGAAGATGTCACCTATCAAAAAAATGATGAGATTTGGCAAGAAGGGCAAGCATAGTACTTCTATATTTTCCTGTTTGAGATTCTTGATTGTGTGGGACCAGTGGATTACAAGTTTGCTTTACCCCCTAATTTGTTTGGAGTCCATCTAGTGTTTTATGTGTCTATGCTGAAAAAGTACCATGGGGATGGCCATTATATCATTAAATGGGACTCAATGCTTAGAGAAGGACCTTCAATATGAAGAAGAGTCAATCGCGATTCTTGATTGTGATGCGTGGAAAATAAGAACTAAAGAGATCAAATTGGTAAAGGTAAATGGAAGCATCATCCAATTGAGAAAGCTACTTGGAAAACCAAAAAGGACATGCGAGACAAGTATCATCAGTTGTTCAATGATTCAGATACTACTCTATCTTAGCCTTAGCCCTATTTTCCCTATTTTGATCACTCGGGCATGACAAATGGGAAAATTAGTATCTATTATAATGACCTATTCCCACCATTATGAATAAGACAATGGGGAAGAAAATTATGCTAGAAAATTTTTGAGTGGTAACTTAGAAAATTTAAGCCTAGGCTATACTTGGATGGAATCTAAGTCAAGTGAGGTCTAGGGTAATCCAATAATGGATGGATGATGAATTTATCACTTTGATAGTGGGGATTGATAACGAATACACCATGGATCTCGTGTATCTTTACAAAATTGAATTCAGGTGAGTAGAGCTCCCATAATTGATCTTGGCGTAAAGGGTTAAAATTAGAATGTCATGGTTTGAGGGCATATTGCAAAATGGAAGCTTGGGATATAAATTCTGAGTTCTATTCTCGTGCAATCTTCCATGGCCGGATTATTCCCGCCATAGTAGGGTAAGTGGCACCATTGCAGAATAGTTGTGAGTTTAAATGGGTAAAAGTGCCAAAATTGACTTTATACCCCCCCCCCACTTTGTTCTTGAGAGACTAGAAGTGACCTAGGGGGATATTTCTGTAGTTTTTCACCAAATTTCCTGCGAAAGGTAAGTTAATCACTGCCTTATCTTGTATTTTGATTCTTAGGATCTAGAATATGTGGTTAATACCTTAAGTGAGGGTTCTTGGCTTGAATTTAATGGTAAGAATAGCCCTAGTTGGGGGGAGGTAAATATGAAAGCTGCCAAAGGTTTGGATTTTGATGTAACCAGGATTTTGTAGGCCAATAGTTCATTGATTTTTGCATTTTTATGTAATTTTAGACTAAGAACAAGCAAAAAGACTTCGAAAAGGGAAAGCTCCAACTACTTGACTATGCAATTATGTAAAATATTCATTGTGTATTGTGATTGTGATTTTTTTTGGTTGATATATATATTTATATATGTATGTATAGAAAAGGATCGAGTGTCACATGCCTACATTTATACATATAGGGATCGAGTGTCACATTCTAACACATATATATAAATATATTGATTAGGTGTCATGTGCCGACACATATATTTATTAGGATCGGGTATCATATTCTGACACACATACGCGCGCACTACATACACATACACATACACACACACATATATATATACATATATATATATATATATATAAGGATTGGGTGTCACGTTCCAACATACACACACATATATATATAGGGATCGGGTGTCATATTTTAACACAACTATTGTTTGGGTGTGGGTCTCATGAGAGGACTATGGTTCCTGTTGTTTGAGATTAATATTGTGAACTAAATCATGCTTATGAACTCGCTAATAGGTAATGTGTTTCATAGATGACTGTCTTTACTACATTATGGTTGCTTACATATGTTTCATTGACTATGTGTACTGATACTACACTTGCTCTTTTCTTGTTGAGTACAGGTCACCTTCAGGCAGTTACTGGTAGACCTTAGTTAGGAGACCACTGACCACTCAGGATAGGGTGAGTCAGTTCTTTCAGGTTGCAATGGGTTCTTCTTGGATCTCAGTCCACTTTTTTCGAATATGGACCTTTTAAACTTTATTTTTATATTATTGTTTTGGGGTTGCATCCCCGTACTTTTAGACTTATTCCTTAGAAGTGTTTTGGTTCAGGTTCTAGAGAGGTTGACATTCGCATGTCTGGTTTGACTATTTATGCTTGTGTTGAATTTTATTCTTAAATTTGTGGGGAATTAGCTTAAAACTTATATAAAAGCTGTTGCCACATCTTTTTATGCTTATTTTTGTGTTAGGATGATAGTTTGGGTGTAGTTTTGGTTCTCCCACCGGAGGGTTAGTATGGGTGCCACTTCCTATCTTCTTTCCTTCGTGCTATAACCTAATTCCAATTGGTATCTAATATCTTTCACTCTCTTGTCCATAGATCCTAAACACTTGCTATAATGGTGTTCGTCTTGTAGCTCCCATTGAGTCAGAAAAGTAGCTAGTTGTAAGAAGAAATGACTAAGGTAGGGATAAGGGGACATATTAGAGGAGGAGGAAGAGTAGCACCCGACAGGGGTGAAGCTCTAATTGAGGAGACGATGAGAGAAGAAGCCCCTCTCGCACCCTAGGATGAGGTAGACGGGAATGTAGAGGTTGAAGAAGACTATACTGATGAATAGGTTGAGGACACCGAAGCTGGGGTTGCTGGTCTTTCCCCTCTAGACCCAATATTAAATCAACAATTTATGGCTTTCTTGAGTGGGTTGGCTGGTATTGGAGCCATTCTTACAATGCACAAAATGCCAACTCCAGTTGCTTGCCTATTTATTGTTGTAGTTCCTAAGATAGATGTAATGTTAGGCACTAATGCCTTCTTCCATCCACTTATATGCCTAGTAATGATCGGTACTAAGTAGGACATATTGACCAAATTTTTGAAGCTTAAGACTCCAGTCTTCCATGGTTTTGAGAGTAAGGATGCCTATAAGTTCATCCTTGACTGTTATGAGAGGTTGTACAAATTGGGCATAGTCCACCAGCACGGGGTTGAGTTTGTGACCTTCTAACAACAAGGTAAAGCCAAGTTGTGGTAAAGGGCTTATGTGGAGTGTCGCTCACTGGTTTTCCCCCCACTTACTTGGGTCCAGTTCCATGCTCTGTTTCTGGAAAAGTATTTACCACAGACCTTAAGAGATCACAAGAAGGATGAGTTCATGGCCTTAGAATAGGGTGGTATGACAGTTGCCCCATATGAGGCCAAGTTCCACACATTGTCTAGGTATGCTACTCAGTTGGTGACTACAGAGAAAGATAGGATCCGGTTGTTTGTGAAGGGATTGAATCCTGAGTTGCAGGTATTGTCTATCCATATGACCTCTTCTAGAAAGAATTTTAATAAAGTGATAGATTTTGTGAAAAAGGTGGAAGGAGTATAATAGGATGGGAAGGCCAAGACTTTGCCTAAGAAGCCCAAAAATATAGGTAACTTTTAGGGATCCTATTCTAGAGGGTCAGGCATGCCGACAATTACAGCTCGACCAATCCAGTCAATAATGCCCGCTTCTATGGGTAGTTTTTCAGGTACCCCATAATAGAATCCTGCCTAGGAGGGCCAAGGAGCTTTTTTTATGTCAGGCAATAGGCAATCCTTTGAGTGTGACTGTTTTAGTTGTGGAGAGTCAAGACATATAAAAAGAGTGTCCCACCCCACGAGACTGATTCAATGCTGCAACACTCTAGAACGATCATACTGGTGGGCGAAGGTAGTGACAGTAAAGGACGTCTACAAAGTGGGAAAGAAGGAAATTCAAGAGGATATAGAGGTCGAGGTAATGGTAATGCAAGTTGAGGAGCAGTGAAGCCAGGTAGAGAGGTAGCCCGTTAGGATGATAGTGCTCAATTTTATGCCTTTTCGGGTAAGATCGAAGCTGAGACATCTGATGCAGTGATCACAGGTACTATTCTTGTCTATGACTGGATGGTTACTATGTTATTTGATCTGGGTTCTACTTATTCTTATGATTTAGTATAGTTTTGTTTGGGTTTTGATGCGATTTGTGATGTACTTGATGCCCCCATCCATGTTTCTACCCCTATTGGAGAGTTTGTTATAGTCACCCATGTATATCATGATTGTCTTGTTATGTTTATGGGTTTCCAGACTTAGGCTAACTTAGTGATTCTAGACATGACCAAGTTTGATGTGATCTTAGGCATGACTTGGTTGTCCCTCCTATTATGTTGTGCTTAACTGTAATGCTACGACTGTGACTCTAGATATCCTAGGTAGGAAAACGTTATAGTGGGGAGGTATGTACAAGCCTAAGCCATATAAGTTCATATATTTTCTTCGGGATAGAAAAATGGTAGGGCAAAGTTGTTTGGCATATTTGGCTGATATTCAGGATGTTTATGTTTAGTCTGCCTATATTGAATCTATTTCGGTAGTGTCTGAGTTGAAAGAAATGTTTCCTACTGACTTACTAGGTATGCCTCTTGATAGAGATATATCTTTCGGTATTTACTTGGAGTCGGGCACTCGCCCTATCTCTATTCGTCCTTACCGCATAGCTCTGGCAGAGTTGAGAGAGCTTAAGGCTCAGATTTAAAAACTCCTTGATAAGGGCTTCATCCATCCTAGTGCTTCCTCGTGGGGTGCTCCGGTCTTGTTTGTTAAGAAAAATAATGGTAGTATGAGAATGTGCATAGATTATCGGCAACTGAATAGTGTCACCATTTGAAATAAGTACCCGTTGCCTCACATAGATGACATTTTTGATCAATTGTAAGGTGCATCAGTCTTTTTAAAAATTGATCTAAGGTCTAGGTACCATCAATTGAAGATTAGACCTGAGGATGTGCCCAAAACAACTTTTAGAACCAGGTATCGACATTATAAATTTTTGGTGATATCGTTTGGGCTAACCAATGCACCTGCAACCTTTATGAGTTTGATGAATGGGGTGTTCAAGACATTCCTATATTTATTCTTGATCATGTTCATAGATTATGTTCTGGTTTATTAGTAGAGTAACACTACTAAAAAATGTCAAAAAGCGATGGACTGCATCACTTCTTTGGTCTAAATAGTTAGAAAAGTGACACAGTCACTTCCATCGCCTTTTGTCTCGACTCTTTTCAAATAGCAGTGGACTATGTCTCCATGAATGACTCAATCCATTGCGTTTTTGTAATTTTAAAAAAAATATTTTTTAAAATAGCAACAGACAACATCGCTTTGTTCTTGAGCATAAAGAACGTAGCAAAGCAGTCCGTCGCTTTTTCTAAAATTTAAATTTTCAGATAAGCGACAGACAGTGTTGCTAAGTCCGTTACTTTATTCTTCATTATTATTCACCACAAATAACAAAGCGATGGACTAGGCGATCCTGTCTGTTGCTTTTTCTAGAATATTTTTATAAAATGCAGGAAAAAAGACGGATAAAAAGGCCTTGTTGTTGCTTTTTTGCATTTTTTTACAGCACAAATCTGCAATTTCTATTGCCCACCCGCTCTATATAATAATTTTAATGCAATTCAATACATCCCAAATAGTAGAATCAACAACATCCTCAATAGACAATATAACTTCCACAACTCAAAAAAACGTTCAAAAATGTAAAAATAGTAGTTTTAAGACTTAGAAAAATCTTCAAAGTTAGCCAAATATCCCAAACATAACAAAAATATTCAAAAACTAAGGGAGTAATGTAGCTAAGGAGTGGGAGCTACGTATTCTTTATCCCTTGATGAGTCATCACCATAAGTGGACTTTTTTGACGAACGAGACGACCTACAAGTGAGGTTGAACACTTATTCTTTGATTTGCTCGATGGTTTCGTTCATTCTTTTTTGTTCAACGAGTCTTCTATCCTTAGACGCTGCCAATGCATGTGTAAGTTCTGAGATTTGCCTTGAGCTCTTATTTATTTGAACGCCATCAATTTTCTCGGCTTGGCGTGACGTCCCAATACCATGTAGACCTGATTGGAGTGGTCGAACATCATTTTGAGAGCCCATCCCATAGATCCTTCCATTATGCGTCCCTCTTACCACTTTTTTAGTCTAAATTCTAGTGGACTCTTCCAACGTGAGCTAGAACGGATCTCCCATCTTATTAACATATCACTGGTACATATCCTGCATTTAAAAATAAAAGTTATTATCAAAAAGTATGTTTATATGCACTATTTGTCTTAAATAACTTACATAACAATGTGCACCCTTTCCTCCACCACTCATCCGAATCTGACTCATTAATCTTCTTCTTGACATAAGTCCTCTTGAATACCTCGCTAAGAAGGGGAGGGCGCCCCAATTGTTTTTCCAATAAATAAGAATATAATTTTAAATGATATTTATCAAATAATATTTAAAGATCTAAATTTATATGAATTAAATTTTTAAATTTAGAAAACTTACCATCTCCCTTATAATCATTCCAACACTCTTTGCACCTTTAGTCTGCAATGAGCCACCCTTTAAACCACCTCTAGCTTTTTTGGCTTGATCGCACATAGCCTTGAATAAATCGATCTTCCAATAATGACACAGCTCCTCAAAAACATGTGGTAACATTCAACTCGGAGGAGTCATGGAATCCCAAACCGACTTAAGCCATCTAGAAAGTCTAGAGCTCATTTTTCTCTTAAATATGGTCACAATGACCATATTGTACTTCGGTTGCCAAGTACACAAAGTCTGAAAAACAATTAGTAGCATTAGATAATTAATAAAGTATACTAAAAAATAGATAAGCTAATTAACTAAAAATATATAAGCAAACATATATATACCTATATATATTATTTGGAATCTCGCATCAAAAGTGATAGGGATCTGTATAAAGCCTCCTAACACTCTTCTATAGAGCCTTGGAAGCTTGTGTTGAAGGATTCCACCTACAAGACAAACATGTTAGTTCATGCATTATAAATTAATAGTGAAGAAATAATAAAATAAAAAACATACAATTATCCATCGGGCTCAATCATGACTATCCCAAGACTGTCCTTCTGTCCAAGTGATAGCTCAAGCAGCTCATCAGGTATAGCAACAGGAGGAGGTAGAGGTGAAAGTATACATCAGGAGGCACATAATGCTGAATTAATGGAGGAGTAGCAGCCGTAGTATCTGACTCAATATTCATGTCTCTAATTCCCATGGAAGATAGGTGAGGAGATGCCATATCTGTGGGAGATGGAGATGTAGATGGTGTCATAGAGGATATTCTATTAGCCGATAACAGCCGTGGCCGATGATAAGCCTCTGTAGGTAAAATGGTGTAGTGATGTGGAGGCAAGGACTATGAAGAAGAAAAAGCACCAGCTGGTCTCTAATAATGAGGGTGATAATCTAAGGAATTTGCTGTCCCAAATGGAACAACATATATATGCGCATCAGTACTGCGCTGCTTTATATGCTCTGGCGTAGATGAAAAAAAGTCTGGTATATCCCTAGCCTCTATATGCCTCCTAGACTTTTTTTTCCTACTCGAATTAGGTTGGGTCACTCCAAGATGATCCCGAGATCTATCATCTTCACCAGACATCTGTATGCAAATTATATTATAATATATAAAAAATAATTAAATATAATTAGTATTAGCAAAATAAATTAACATACATAGCCTCTATAATATATCATTTTATCACTCTTCCTCCTTGTTTGTTTTATTTTCATGAATATTCTCTCAATCTCCCTCCTCAGTTGTTTCATTTTCATCATTCCATTCTTCTTCATCGAATGATTCATCACATTCTTTATCCACATTTATTTCTTCCTCAATATTTTTCATTATCTCATCGTCATAAACTTCTTCTAATATGTGTTGAGGATGTTCTAGTGTGGTTTCCAATTCAACATCAATTTGTTGTTGAACAAGTGAGACATCATTTTGATATGCCACATATAACACATTTTCAATTTCAATTCTTCTCACAGGCTTTGTCTTTATTACAATCCACCAATCAGCCTTGTCTCTACGCAATGAATATGGAGCGTAATATACTTGCTTAGCATTTTATGCAATGATAAAAAGATTATAACTTTTGTATTGTCTGGTGTGCTTAACTTCAATTATATTATGTTGTTGGTCTACCCTTGTGCCTCTATGTGATGGGTCAAACCACTTACACCGAAACAATATGATTTTTTTGGCCAGCTTGAATACCTTACTTCAACAATTTCATGAATAACACAAAAATATTCATTAGTTTGTCTAGTACCATCAGCATCACCTTGTATATAGAAACCGCTATTATTAGTTTTCTTAAACCTAGAAACTTGTTCAGTTTGAAACTTAAAACTATTCACAAAATACTTATTTATTGTTTGAATTTGAGATTTAGGTCCAAGTGCAATTTCTCTTACTAATTGCAAATGTTCGACATTTGAATATTCATCGTAAACCTACATATTGTTATTCAAAATATGATCTTTTAGTATAAATTGAATATATTTTATAATTATTGATTCAATTTATATAATCTTGCACACTTACATATTCTTTTAGCCATTTGAAAAACCTGTATATATGGCTTCATTACCCCATGTGTTTATGAACAAGCTAAAAATTGTACATTCAGATATTTAGTTAGTTAATAAACGCTTATTAGTATATAATTTGATAACATACTTTAACACTTACTCAAAATATAGTTGAATCTTTTGACAATTAAGCAAAATATGTGTCACAGCTGATTACATTTCCATACTTGTAAAGTCTCACTTTCCATGCTTTTTAGATCCCTGATCATTTTGATTTAAAAATGATATCAGAGAAAACAAAGGATCAATATCACGTTCATCATTGCTATTGAGTTTATTTCTCATACATGGAACTTCATTCCCAAAGTAGTAAGAATAAAAATCAACTTTTCCTCTCGCAATCTGACATTGAACAACTGATCCTTCGATCTTTCCCCTTTGCTTAATTATTTGTTTGCAATCGCCAATTTTTCTGTATGTATATAATTGTTACATGTTAGCTACTAATGTCACAACCCAAAAACCGAGGTCATGATGACCATATACTAAATCCAAATCCGATGTGCAAGTCTAAAAGTAAAACTCATACCAAACTCCCAAGGAGAAATCAGGCCAAAATAAACATGAAAAGGAAGATAATAAAGAAATAATCCCAAAACTTGGTTTCATAAGTACAAGAGCATCTAATACAAAGTCTGAATTTTAAGATACAATATAAATCTCTGAATGATACAAAAAACTGAGAAATAAGGATAGACTAGTGATGATCCAAATCTTGGGATCTCCCACCAATCTGGAAATATAAAATCCGCTAGAAGATCAGCTACCGTGCGGACATCACCAACCTGATCACCCTCTTGGACATCAATGGAATATCTATTTTTATAATCATTTTGGTATTCTAATTTTCTTTCTTGTTTAGAAAAAGAATCAACTTTTTCATTGTAACACCCCCAAAGTCCGTAGCCTAAACTAACACTGAATGATATGAAAATTTTACTAGAGGCTGGCCACGAGACCGTTCATGGGTCGTATTTATCTTCATAATTCGTGAAGAGTGCCTATGAAGAGGCTTGACAAGTGGGAGATATGGTAAGGAAGAGACCATGGAAGGCTATATGGCTCGTGGTGCTTATCACGATCCGTGAAGCCCTCTGTGAACAAACCCCCAGGACTCTTGAGGTATGTGAGGACCACACCCCATGGATACCACCACGAGCCATGGTGGCCACCCCTCCCGAAGCCAGCCTGAGTCCCTAACCACGACACCCACCACAGATCGTGGTGAAATAATAAATTGTGGTGGCCTCCATATAGTTCAATCCCTCCAGACCCATGCTTACCATGGACCGTAGTGAGCCTCACATACTGTAGTGGCCTTACGGACCATGGTGGACTTTCGTGAAGAGTGCCTTCCAAGTTTTAATAAAGGTCATTCTAGTCTTTTCTCACCTTTTTCCAACTGAACCCTGCACATTTTGAGACTAAAAACCAATCCCTTATCATACCCAATAGGGTTTTTCTCTCATTCACACTTGTATTTTCTTGAGAGAAGCGATTGGAGAAAAGAAAGAAAGTTAAGGTTCAAGGTCTTCAAGCCCTTTGAGTTTCAATCGTTCCCTATAACTTCCAGGTATGTATGGCTTAACTAAAATACATACTTTGTTCCTTCATGTGCCCATGAATGTGACATATTAATTGTGAAGGGATTGAGTTCCCATGATTGTGTTTCTTGAGAATTTCTTTATTAAAATTAACATGTTTTGTTGATCGGTGAGAAAATAATGCTTCTCTACGAAGTTATTTCTTGAATAAATAATTTAAACTACTTATTTCATAAACCCTAATAGTATTTTGACTAATATTGAATGTATATGCCTAAAGATTGAGTCTAGAGTATTGAAGTTGTGAATGCATAATTGTGATTGAGTTGTGACCATGATGAAACTTGTTAGTCCTTTATATCTTCATAATTAAACCCAAGTGAATGGTCTCAACTGAATGTTATCATAAATGATTTTCCAAACCACTCTTAAATAAATGATTGGGAATGATTGGATAATTGATTGATTGAAAGGATTGATTGGATAGAAGTGATGAACTGATAAGAGTCCAAATGAGACTTATTGATTGATTTGATTGGGATTAATTACCTATGAGAATTAATTCTTGGGAGGCGTATCGATCACCGAATTGGATAAAAGTTAGTAACAATTCAAACTCAATAACTACGTAGCCAAACGTAGAAGAGGATTAAACCATTAAAGTTGGATGTTTTCCTATTTTATTGTTCTAACATGATAGGACTTGATTGATTGTTTGATCCATGATTGGTTGATTCGTTATTTACCCTGGAAAAGTATTAAACGAACATGACAACAACATCGACTTGTTGTACTATAACTAGCTCATAAGTAATGGTTGTCGGATAAAAAAAACTCTCATATAGGTCTTGGTAGTACTCTGATTGGGTTGGATTTGATTGGATTTTATATGATTGGTCTCTGTTTAGATCTTATGCTTGTTTAGACTTAGGACATATTGATTGAGTTGTTCACCTTCCCTATTTGAGATATATGAACTAATTTGATTTCACCATTAAGTATGTTTTATTCTACTATATTACATACTCGTACATTTCATGTATTGACGTCCATATGGACCTGCATCATTTCATGATGCAAAGACAAGTTCTAAGGATCATCATAAGCCTACCATTGATGATTTGTTTGCTTTCATACTAAATGGTGAATCCTCTCTTACATCTAGAGGATCGATATGTTTTTTTCTTACTTTGAGACTAGTATTTCTATTTTTATTTGAGGTAGCCATGAACTTTTCATTGTCACCTTCTGGATAGAGATAGAGGCTTTATAGATAGACAGTGAATGTGTTGAGTAAACATTTTGGTTTTGAAAACTATTATTTGATTAGGAGTTGATTTGAGATTTGTTTTACATAAATGTCGGTCAAAGTTCAAATTGAGTCTTTTGCTGAACTAATGAATTTGTGATTGGACCAAGTGGTTCACTTGGGGATCAGCAATGGTTTTCAAGTGCCAGCAACACCTAGGGTACTCTCTCAGGGTGTGACAAACTTGATATCAAAGTAAGGTTCAAGAGTCAAAGGGAGTCTATGAAGCTGTGTATAGTAGAGTCTTGCTTATGGGTGTGTTATGCACCACACTTATAATAATGAGGCTATTGGATATAAGGAAATTGTTTTACTTCTTCACATTCTGAGTTCATGCTAAAGAGTTTAACTCTAAAAGTTCCTTCCTAATTCAATCGTACACATTTGCAGATAATTCCTCCTAAACGCATCTCTAGTTAGAGGAACACTGTCAACATTAAGGTCCTATAGACTGAGATGCCCCCACCATCTAGGGTGAGGACTAGGGCCTGAAATACAAGTTCTATTGAGGCACCCTAAAATCCTACTACTCATCCAGCTCATACTTTGAAAGCTAAATTTAGAGGTGTTATCACCATTCTCACCCAATTGATAGCTGGCCAGAGAGGTAACCAGAATTCATTGGCTCTCAGCTCTAGCTCTAAAGAGTCATCAACTTTGATAAGGATTCCATATTTCTTGAGGATGAACCCACCAGTTTTCATGAGTTTAAATACTAGGGAGGACCCCAGAAGTTTATCGATGAAATATGAAAAATACTAAAAGCAATGCATGCCACGGATATTGAGGGGGTTGAATTGGTTTCCTATCAGCTCAAGGATGTTGCTAATTTTAGTATAACCCGTGGGAAGAAGGAAGAGGTAAGGATAATGATCCTTCTATTTGGGATGAGTTCGAGGGAGCATTCATTAATCACTTCTTTCCTACAGAATTGAGGAAAGCAACAGTTGAGGAGTTTATGAATTTAAAGTAAGAGGGATTGATAGTGAAGGTATACAACCTTAAATTTATCCAGCTATCTAGATATACTCCGAAGATGATCCAGATATATGGTCTAAGATGAGAAATTTTGTCTCTGGATTGGGATGACATGTGAAGAAGGAGTGCAAAGCAGCACTTCTAATTTCTGACATGGATATTTTCAAGTTGATGGTGTATGCTCAACAGGTAGAGGATGATAAGAGGAAAGACAAGGAAGAGCACTTGAGATAGAAGGAAAAATCAGCTGGATATGAGAATGAACAGAGGTAGAGTAAGGGAAACAAGTCCTTCTTTCAGAAGAGGTCTTCCAACTATGCTCCATCAGTGGCACATGCACCTGCATCGTATAACATGTATGATCAGTAGGTATAGTGTCACTAGATTTCTAGAGCCAGGGTTTTCAATCCCAAACTAGTGTGGTTCAAGGTTCAAAAGGAAAGCAATCTTGTGTTAAGTGTGGTAAACTCTATCTAGAAGAGTTCAGAGAGGGAAGGAATAGATGTTACAAATGTGGACAAGTGGGCTATTTTTAGAGAGAGTATCTGACATGGGGAAACAGAGCTCAGTCTTTTACCACAGCACCATCAGCTAGAGATAATCAGAGTGGTACCACTTCAGGTACCGATATAGGTTCAAACCATCTATATGCCATGGGTAGTCTCCAATATCAGGAGAACTTCCTAGACATTATGATGGGTATGATTCAAATCTTTACTCTTGATTGTTATATTTTGATGGATTCGGGTGCCACATTATCATTTGTATCTCCTTATGTGGCTAGCAGATTTGATAGAACTTTTGAGTGTCTTCTTGAGCTTTTCAGTATATCTACTCCTGTTGGTGAGTCTATCTTAGCTGAGAGGGTCTATATAGATTGTAATGTGTTTATCTATCACAAGGATATTATGAATGACTTAGTTGGGTTGGATATGGTTAATTTTTATATGATTGTTTGCATAGACGGGCTATATGATTGTTATGCCTTTGTTGATTGTAGGACTTGAATTGTTAAGTTCAGTTTCCTGAATGAGCGTATCTTAGAATGGAAGGGTAGTCTTGTTGTGCCTAAGGGTAAGTTTATCTCCTATATTAAGTCCAGAAAGTTGATCTCTAAAGGATGTATTTATCACATCATTAGAGTCAAGGATGATAGTGTTGAGTCCCCTACTCTTGAGTCAGTCTCGATTGTAAATAATTTTCCTAAAGTATTTCTTGAAGATCTACCCGAAGTCCCTCCCAATAGAAATATTGACTTTGGGATTGATGTTCTTCCTAATACGCAACCTATCTTTATCCCTCCATATAGAATGACTCCTGCTGAGTTGAAAGAATTAAAAACACAACTGAAAGATCTCCTAGATAAGAGATTTATTAGATCGAGTGTCTCACCATAGGGCACTCCTATCCTATTTGTGCGAAAGAAAGATGGATCATTGAGAATAAGAATAGATTATTATCAACTGAACAAGGTCAGTATAAAGAACAATTATCTTCTTTCCAGGAGAGATGACGAGTTTGACCAAATTTATGGTGCCACTTGCTTCTCAAAGATAGACCTCAGATCAAGCTACCACCAGTTGAAAGTAAGAGAATATGACATCCCAAAGGCTTTCTTTTGGACCCGATATGGTCACTTTGAGTTTCTTGTTATGTCCTTTGGTTTGATCAACGCTCCTGTAGTATTTATGAACTTGATGAATTGACTGTTCAAATAGTATTTATGATTGCATTTACAGATAACATACTGATCTATTCGAGGAATGAGGAAGAGCATACTAATCATCTTAGAATTGTTCTTTAGACTCTCAAAGATAGGGAGTTGTATGCTATGTTTTCAAATTGCAAATTTTGGCTTGCTTATGTGGTTTTCCTAGGCCATATTATATCCGACGAGGGAATACGAGTTGATTCTCAAAAAATTAAAGTGGTTAAGAACTGGCTAAGGCCTACATCCCTAACTGACATAAGAGATTTCTTGGGTTTGGTCGGCTACTACTGTATATTTTTTGAAGGGTTCTCATCCATATCTTCACCATTGACAAAGATAACTGAAAATAAGGCAAAGTTTCAATGGTTAGATGCTCCAATGCTATACCTACCCAAGGGAATGGATAGTTTTGTCATCTATTGTGATGCGTTTAAAGTTGGATTGGGTTGTGTGTTGATGCAGAAGGGAAAGGTTATTGCGTATGCTTCTAGACAACTTAAGACTCATGAGAGGAACTAGCCGACTCACGACCTGGAGTTGACAGTCATAATATTCGCTCTCAAGATTTGGCATCACTATCTTTATGGCATGCATGTCGATATGTTCACGGATCACAAGAGCCTACAATACATGTTTACTTAGAAAAAGATGAAACTAAGGTAGAGGAGATGGCTTGATTTGCACAAAGATTATGATATGACCATTCTCTACCACCCAGGAGCTAGTATTATTGCTGATGCTCTTAGAAGGTTATCTATGGGGAGCACAACCCATGTATAAAAGGGAAAGAAAGAATTGGCTAAAGAGGTGCATAGGCTTGTACGTTTTGGAGTTTAACTTATTGATTTGAGGGAGGGTGGTACTATCATTCAAAAAGGGGCAGAATTATCTCTAGTTGTAGAGGTGAGATAAAAGCAAGATCAAGATCCCATTCTCCTCCAACTGAAAGACGATTTCACAAGCAGAAGTTAATGGCTTTTTCCAAAGGAGGAGATAGAGTGTTGAGGTACCAAGAAAGATTATATGTCCTAGGTATTGATGGCATTCGAGAAAGGATCATAGCAGAGGCCAATAGCTCCAACTATTCCATCCATCTAGGTTCTACAAAGATGTACCATGACTTGAGAGAAGTCTATTGGTGGAGTGGTATGAAGAGAGATATAACAGAGTTTGTGTCCAAGTGCCCGAACTACCAATAAGTTAAAATTCAGCATCAAAGGCCATTTGGTGTAGCTTAGAATATTGAGATTCTAGAATGGAAGTGGGAGATGATCAATATGTATTTCATTACAGGTTTGTCGCGGTCTCGCAGATGACATGATTCCATTTGGGTGATTGTGCATAGGATGTCCAAGTCAGTCCATTTCTTACTAGTTAAAACTACTGATACCGCAGAGGATTATGCTAGATTGTACCTTTGGGAGATTGTCAGACTTCGAGTCCCCTTTTCTATCATCTCTAATAAGGGATCTCAATTCACTACTCAGTTTTGTATGTTGTTTCAGAAAGGGTTAGGTTCAAGAGTGAACCTTAGTATTGCTTTCCATCTGTAGATAGACGTTCAGGAAGAACACACAATTCAGAATTTGAAGGATATGTTGAGGGCCTACGTCACCGACTTCAAAGGTAATTAGGATGATCATTTACCTCTTATCAATTTTATCTATAATAATATCATCCATTCGAGTATTCGGATGGATCATTTTAAAGCTATGTATGGGTGGATATATAGATCATCAATTGATTGGTTTGAAGTTGGTGAAGCCGAATTGATTGGAACATACTTAGTTTACTAATCCATGGAGAAGGTGAAAATCATCAAAGAGAGGTTGAGGACTGCTCACATTCATCAAAAATCATACACCGATATTATAAGGAGAGATTTAGAGTTAAAGGTGAATGATTGGGTGCATCTGAAAGTTTCACCCATGAAGGAAGTTATGAGGTTTGGTAAGAAAAGAAACTTGAGTCCGCATTGCATTGGTCCTTATCAAATTTTAAAGAGGGCATGTAATGTAGCCTATAAGTAGAGTTACCATCAGAGTTAGCAGTTATTCATCCTGTGTTTTACATATCTATGCTTAAGAAGTGTTTAGGAGATCCTTTGCTTGTTGTTCCTATTGAGAACATTGGGGTGAAAGGGAGTTTGAGTTATGAAGAGATTCCATTCCAGATCCTTGACCGTCAGGTTTGCAAGTTGAGGACCAAGGAGGTTGCATCTATCGAAGTACTATGACAAAATCAGTTTATTGAAAATGCTACATGTGATGCTAAACAGAAAATATGAAAAGCTAGATATGTTTATCTATTTGTCCCTCGTAATGATGATATGAATGGCAATGTTTCTTTCTCTAATTTTGAGTTGATATTTATCCCGAGTTTGAGTATTTGATATGCATTCTTGAGTCAGAGTAGTGATTGTGTGATTGATTGAGTATTTTAGTTTTGATCATATTTGTGCCTTTAATATATCCTTAGCTTGGTCGTTACTCGAGGATGAATGATCCCATGGGGAGATATTGTAACACCCCCAAAGTTCTTAGCCTAAACTAACACTGAATAATGTGAAAGTTTTACTAGAGGCTAGCCACGAGACCCTTCATGGTCTATATTGATCTTCATAATTTGTGAAGAGGCCTGACAAGAGGGAGATAGGGTAAGGAAGGGACCACGGAAGGCTCTACGGCCCGTGGTGCTTATCATTGTCAGTAAATCCCTCTATGAGACCAACCCCCAAGACTCTTGAGACATGCGAGGACAATAAGAGAGGACCACACCCCGTGGTGACCACCATGACCCATGGTGACCATCACGACCCGTGGTGACCACCACGGCTCTATGGTGTCCATTTCTCCCCAAGCCATCCTAAGTCCCTAACCACGACACCTACCACAGACCGTGGTAAGCATAACGGACTTTGGTGGACTCCATATAAGTCAACCCCTCCTGACCTCTGTTCAAGTCTAGGACCTCGGACACCACCACAGAATGTGGTGAGCCTCATGGACCATGGAGGCCTTTCACAAAAAGTGTCTCCTTAGTTCTAATGAAGGGCATTCCAATCTTTTTCTGCCTTTTCCCAATTGAACCCTGCACGTTCAGGGACTAAAAATTAGTCCCTTATCATACCCAATAGGGTTTTTCTCTCATTCACACTTTTACTTTCTTGAGAGAAGTGATTGGAGAAAAGAAAGAAAGCTAGGATTCAAGGTCTTCGAGCAACCCCTTTGAGTTTTAATTGTTTCCTGTAACTTCCAAGTATGTAAGACTGAACTAAAATATGTATTTTGTTCCTCCATATGCTCATGATTGTGATAGATTGATTGTGAATGGATTGAGTTCCCATGATTGTTTTTCTTGAGAATTTCTTTCTTAAATTTAACATGTTTTATTGATTTTTTAGAAATGGATACTTTTCCATGAACTTGTTTCTTGAAAAAATAATTTAAACTATTTATTTTATAAACCCTAATAGTAATATAGGATGTATATGCCTAAGGATTGAGACTAGAGTCTTAAACTTGTGAATGCATGATTGTAATTAGGATGTGAGTATGATGAAACTTGATAGTCCTTTATATTTTCATAATTGAACACAAGTAAATGGTCTCAACTGAATGTTTTCATAAATGATTGTCTAACCCACTCTTAAAGAAATAATTTGGAATTATTGGATAATTGATTGATTGAAAGGATTGATTGGATAGAATTGATGAACTGATAAGAGTCCATATGAGACTTATTGATTGATTTGATTTGGATTGATTATTGTATGAGGATTTTATCTTGGGAGGAGTATCAAGTACCAAATTGGGTAAGATTAAGTAACAACTCAAAATCAATAACTACGTAACCAAACGTAGGAGAAGATTGAACCGTTAAAGTCGGATGTTTCCCTATTTTATCATTCTTACATGATAGGATTTGATTAATTATTGGATCCGTGATTAGTTGATTCATTCTTTACTCTGGCAAAGTATTAAACGGATGTGGAAACAATGTCAGCTTGTTGTACTATAACTAGATGATAAGTGATGGTTATCGGATAAAAGAAACTTCCATATAGATCTTGATAGTACTTGATTGGGTTCGATTGGATTGGATTGGATTGTATATGATTGCTCTCTATCTAAATCTTATTCTTGTTTAGACTTAGGACATATTAATTGGGTTGTTCACCTTCCTGATTTGAGATCTCTGAACTGATTTGATTCTATATTGATGTATGTTTCATTATGCTATATTAAATAGTCATACATTCCATGTACTGATATCCGTTTGGACTTGCATCATTTTATGCTGTAGAGATAGGTTCTAGGGATCATCAACAAGGGCACCTTTGAAGATCTGTTTGCTTTCATGCTGATTGATGAGTCCTCCCATGCATCCAGAGGATCCATATGTTTTATTCTTTCTTTCAAAACTAGTATTTCTATTTTTATTTAAGGTAGATATGAACTTATCATTGGTACCTTCTAGATAGAGATAGAGGCTTCATAGACAGACAGTGAATGTGTTGAGTAAACGTTTTGGTTTTCAAAACTATTATTTGATTAGGAGTTGATTTGAGATCTGTTTTACATGAATGTCTTTCAAATTTCAAATTGAGTCTTTTATTAAATGAATGAATGTTTGATTGGATCAAGTGATTCGCTTAGGTACCATCAATGGTTTTCGAGTACTGGCCACACCTAGGGTACCCTCTCAAGAAGTGACAATCATCTACATTTTTTTCTTGTGCGGACCTCTCCTTTTTTAATTGATGTTGGGAATCAGAATACTTATCCATATGTCTAGGGCCAGAGGCTGCCTCAGTATCTTTCGTAGCATGATCAGTAAGCAATGTTAATTTAGTAATGAATGTTGCTGCTCCTTTTATTCTTTGGGCTTATGTACCTATTCTTTTGGATTT